>NW_025334374.1:0-44989 GCF_014858855.1 Bufo gargarizans
AGGCAATAGAACGAGGCCCAGTAGGAGACGGCTTTACAATTTCAGCCAAGAAAGTACAGGTACATATCAAAGGACAGGGGAGGTCATCACCATGGCCGAACAGTGCAATGCACAAACCTCATCCCTGTATAAGGAAGGAGGAGTCATGTCCATTCGCTGATCAGCCAAAGTGACCAGTATCTAGTGAAGATCATTCTACTGGTTCTTAAAGGTTTGAGACTGTCTGCGGGACATTGCTACGGCTATTGTCAGTATACGGTACGAGTATACCAAAACCGTGCGATCTGCCGGCTGCTGACCTCCCAGCGGGCAGTTACGCTGATTTTCTTACTCCAACATTTACTTTTCTTTACCTGCCGCCAAGGAGGAGACCCACCCTCAAACGGGGCTCCGACCACCACCCAACAAGAACATGGCCTGTTCAACCCCATCTTGGAGACCAGAAAGAAAAATGTCCAAGCCAATATCGGACAGGTGGACACCGTCCGGACTCATCAATGTACGGTTTTCGCCCTCCAACTGTCGATGGCGAACAATCACACCTCTACGGGACCTAACAAATTGGGATATCCGTGCATTCACCGCGCACCTACACTCTTCGATCGCCTCACCGTCCCTACCTCCTTGAGTTGTGGAAATTTTATTAGGATGTGTTTCTAATATATTGTGTATTGTCACTATGTCTCTCAGTGTCAGGGTAAACCATCGGAGTGGATATCTTCCCGTGTACGTCCTGTCACAGCTGCTGGGCGCAGAGGTCTCCGTCGGCGAATGGTCCATGTGCTAAGCACTGGGCTGTGGGCCGGGGGGGACTGATGTGTTCAGCAGAGCAGTGTTTTGTTGGCTCATGTATGGACGCCGGCTAGGGCCCCCGCGCAAGACGCAGATTTATCGGCTTGGTGTGGATGCATTTGTTAAGAGAACAATATATGAAAGGACCGTGCGCTTGTTGTCTCTAGTGCGCCTGATCAGCCGCTGGAGATAATGGCGCTGTCCTGTAAATAAACCTGCATGAGGATCATAGTAACTTTATCTGGCGTTGATCACTGAGCGAGGATGGATAACGTTACCTCCAGTAATGGTAGGTTATTGTATACATGTGTTTGTTAGCTGGCTATGTTATTCTAAATGCTTGTCTTCCTATGTCATCACTTCCTGTATGTCATCACTTCCTGCATCCTTGTCACATGAAGGAAGTGGTCGGGTGACGGGCCGCCCCCTTCTCTATTGTTACACCTATTGTGAGTAAGAAATAAAAGTGAAAGAGACTGGGCAGGAGCAGGCAGTGCTCAGCAAGAACTCAAGATGATAACACCTTTGTCTGTGTCGTGAAGAGATTTACCTTTCCTTACACAAAGCAAAATGAAGTCATTCCTCGCACTGTCCCTAGCGCCTGCTGACATCTCTCCCTGCACTAAGTACACTGTTAAATGGCTGAATCCAAGATGGCTGAGGCTTGGCTAAGTGACATAAAAGTTACATCTGCCTCTCTCTCTGGGTATTCCTAATGCCTTCCACATGTCCTTACTAAAACCAGTAGTCCTTAATCGCTTCTCGATGGCTCCTTCTACTACAACTCCGGTATCTGAAGATTCTGACGAGACATTTGAAGTCAAAGACATCCTGGACATCAAGAAGCGTGGCAAGAAGACCTACTATCTTGTGGACTGGGTTACCAAGGGCATTGGTCCTGAAGAGAGGTCTTGGGAACTAGAGGAGAACATTCATGCACCGAGCCTGATGAAAAAGTTTCTATCTCGTTGTGGACTCAAGAAGAGCGTAAGGGGGGTGTACTGTAACAGCGGCTGCTGTGCGCTGCTGTTCCCCTGCTTACCGCCGTGTTTCCGGGCACCGTGTTCAGTGGTGATCTGCTGCCAGTGCTTCCTATTTCACCGCTACAGTTCTGGGCTCTGTCTGTGTAAGTACTTTTGTTCTGGGATCTGCTCCACAGTTTGCTATCAGCCCTTGTCACACAGGGGCGGATTAAGTGTATGATAGGCCCGGGGCTGTCTACCCAATTCGGGCCCCCCCCCCCCCTCCATTTTAGTTTTAGTTTTTTTTTCTATATGAAGAGGCTGCGGTGCTTCGTAAGCGCCAACATCTCTTCCTAGGCAATATGACATCGTTCACGTGGTCTCGGTGCAGCTCTGTCTCATCTGAGTGATTGCGGCTGAGCTGTAATACCGAGCGCAGGGCTATCACATGGACAGCGCTGTGCTTGGTAACGAGCAAAGAGGCTGCGACGCTCACTGGGACATCGCGGTCTCCTCAAACAGCTGATTGGTGGGGGTGCCAGGAGTCAGACCCCCACCATCTCATAACTCTCTGTGTACAGATGTCATAGATGTTACCTGCAGTCCTATGTAACACCCCACATAACACAGTGAACTATTGTGTTATGTGGGGTGTTACATAGGACTGCATGGAACATCTACTACATTATCTGTACACAGAAAGTAATCACTGTTATCTGGGCTGTTACATAGGACTGCAGGTGACAAATACAAATTAAAGTTGCCAAATTTAAAATACATACGATTATGATAAAAAAAAGACTTGGAGGAGAAGATGAGACGCAGGTCACAGTGGTGAGCAGCTCTACATACAGGAGAATACTGCACCACATGCCTGTTACATCCAGGGACATCTCCTGTCATGTAGACCTTCTCTTTCATCTTCTCCTCCGTCTGACCCAGACCGCCATGACAAATTCCATCAGCCGCATCTCGTCTACAGAGTTTGTTACACAGACACGTTAGATTTCTCATAATTGGGGTCATTTATCAAACTGGTGTAAATTACAACTGGCTTAGGTGCCCACAGCAACCAATCAGATTCCACCTTTCATCTTCCAAAGGAGCTGTCAAAAATGAAAGCTGGAATCTGATTGGCTGCTATGGGTAACTAACCCAGTTATACTTTACACCAGTTTGATTAATTACCCCAAAGGTCCCTATAGTGTCTACAGCAATTATAATGTCCCCTAGAGACCCCCAGTAATAATAACACCCTACATTGTGTTTCAGGTAATAATACCTGTATAGTGTCCCCAAAAATAATGTCCCCTAATAGAAAGGCCCCCACACTACCCCATATAGTAATTTCCCCCACACAATAATTTCCCCACACTGCCCCATATAGTAATTTCCCCCACACTGCCCCCATATAGTAATTTCCCCCACACTGCCCCATATAATAATTTCCCCCACACTGCCCCATATAGTAATTTCCCCCACACTGCCCCATATAGTAATTTCCCCCACACTGCCCCATATAGTAATTTCCCCCACACTGCCCCATATAGTAATTTCCCCCACACTGCCCCATATAGTAATTTCCCCCACACTGCCCCAAATAGTAATTTCCCCCACACTGCCCCATATAGTAATTTCCCCCACACTGCCCCATATAGTAATTTCCCCCACACTGCCCCATATAGTAATTTCCCCCACACTGCCCCATATAGTAATTTCCCCCACACTGTCCCACATAGTAATTTCCCCACACTGCCCCCATATAGTAATTTCCCCCCCACAGCCCCACATAGTAATTCCCCCACACTGCCCCAAATAGTAATTTCCCCCACACTGCCCATATAGTAATTTCCCCCACACTGTCCCACATAGTAATTTCCCCCACACTGCCCCAAATAGTAATTTCCCCCCACTGCCCCACATAGTAATTTCCCCCACACTGCCCCACATAGTAATTTCCCCCACACTGCCCCATATAGTAATTTCCCCCACACTGCCCCATATAGTAATTTCCCCCACACTGCTCCATATAGTAATTTCCCCCACACTGCCCCATATAGTAATTTCCCCCCCCACTGCCCCAGATAGTAATTTCCCCCACACTGCCCCCATATAGTAATTTCCCCCCCACTGCCCCACATAGTAATTTCCTCCACACTGCCCCATATAGTAATTTCCCCCAACTGCCCATATAGTAATTTCCCCCACACTGCCCCATATAGTAATTTCCCCCCACACTGCCCATATAGTAATTTCCCCCACACTGCCCCATATAGTAATTTCCCCCACACTGCCCCATATAGTAATTTCCCCCCACACTGCCCCATATAGTAATTTCCACACTGCCCCATATAGTAATTTCCCCCACACTGCCCCATATAGTAATTTCCCCACACTGCCCCATATAGTAATTCCCCCCACACTGCCATATAGTAATTTCCCCCACACTGCCCCATATAGTAATTTCCCCCACACTGCCCCATATAGTAATTTCCCCACACTGCCCCATATAGTAATTTCCCCCACACTGCCCCATATAGTAATTTCCCCACACTGCCCCATATAGTAATTTCCCCCACACTGCCCATATAGTAATTTCCCCCACACTGCCCCATATAGTAATTTCCCCCACACTGCCCCATATAGTAATTTCCCCCACACTGCCCCATATAGTAATTTCCCCCACACCCCCATATAGTAATTTCCCCCACACTGCCCCATATAGTAATTTCCCCCACACTGCCCCATATAGTAATTTCCCCCACACTGCCCCATATAGTAATTTCCCCCACACTGCCCCATATAGTAATTTCCCCCACACTGCCCCATATAGTAATTTCCACCACACTGCCCCCATATAGTAATTTCCCCCACACTGCCCCATATAGTAATTTCCCCCACACTGCCCCATATATAATTTCCCCCACAGCTGCCCCATATAGTAATTTCCCCCACACTGCCCCATATAGTAATTTCCCCCACACTGCCCCATATAGTAATTTCCCCCACACTGCCCCATATAGTAATTTCCTCCCACACTGCCCCATATAGTATTTCCCCCACACTGCCCCATATAGTAATTTCCCCCACACTGCCCATATAGTAATTTCCCCACACTGCCCCATATAGTAATTTCCCCCACACTGCCCCATATAGTAATTTCCCCCACAACTGCCCATATAGTAATTTCCCCCACACTGCCCCATATAGTAATTTCCCCCACACTGCCCCATATAGTAATTCCCCCACACTGCCCCATATAGTAATTTCCCCCACACTGCCCCATATAGTAATTTCCCCCACAACTGCCCCATATAGTAATTTCCCCCACACTGCCCCATATAGTAATTTCCCCACACTGCCCATATAGTAATTTCCCCACACTGCCCCATATAGTAATTTCCCCCAACTGCCCCATATAGTAATTTCCCCCACACTGCCCCATATAGTAATTTCCCCCACACTGCCCCATATAGTAATTTCCCCCACACTGCCCCAATAGTAATTTCCCCACACTGCCCCATATAGTAATTTCCCCCCACACTGCCCCATATAGTAATTTCCCCCACACTGCTCCATATAGTAATTTCCCCCACACTGCCCATATAGTAATTTCCCCCACACCCCATATAGTAATTTCCCCCACACTGCCCCATATAGTAATTTCCCCCACACTACCCCATATAGTAATTTCCCCCACACTGCCCCATATAGTAATTATTCCCACACTGCCCCATATAGTAATTTCCCCCACACTGCCCATATAGTAATTTCCCCCCACTGCCCATAATAGTAATTTCCCCCACACTGCCCCATATAGTAATTTCCCCACACTGCCCCGTATAATTTCCCTCCACACTGCCCCCATATAGTAATTTCCCCCACACTGCCCCATATAGTAATTTCCCCCACACTGCCCCATATAGTAATTTCCCCCACACTGCCCCATATAGTATTTTCCCCCACACTGCCCCATATAGTAATTTCCCCCACACTGCCCCATATAGTAATTTCCCTCCACACTGCCCCATATAGTAATTTCCCCCCACTGCCCCATATAGTAATTTCCCCACACTTGCCCCATATAGTAATTTCCCCCACACTGCCCCATATAGTAATTTCCCCCACACTGCCCCATATAGTAATTTCCCTCCACACTGCCCCATATAGTAATTTCCCCCACACTGCCCCATATAGTAATTTCCTCCCCACACTGCCCCTATAGTAATTTCCCCCACACTGCCCCATATAGTAATTTCCCCCCACACTGCCCCATATAGTAATTTCCCCCCACACTGCCCCATATAGTAATTTCCCCCACACTGCCCCATATAGTAATTTCCCCCACACTGCCCCCTATAGTAATTTCCCCCACACTGCCCCATATAGTAATTTCCCCCCACACTGCTCCCATATAGTAATTTCCCCCACACTGCCCCATATAGTAATTTCCCCCACACTGCCCCCATATAGTAATTTCCCCCACACTGCCCCATATAGTAATTTCCCCCACACTGCCCCATATAGTAATTTCCCCCACACTGCCCCATATAGTAATTTCCCCCACACTGCCCCATATAGTAATTTCCCCCACACTGTCCCATATAGTAATTTCCCCCACACTGCCCACATATAGTAATTTCCCCCACACTGCTCCCATATAGTAATTTCCCCCACCACTTGCCCCCATATAGTAATTTCCCCCCCACTGCCCCATATAGTAATTTCCCCCACACTGCTCCATATAGTAATTTCCCCCACACTGCTCCCATATAGTAATTTCCCCCACACTGCCCCCATATAGTAATTTCCCCCCCACTGCCCCATATAGTAATTTCTCCCACACTGCCCCCATATAGTAATTTCCCCCACACTGCCCCATATAGTAATTTCCCCCACACTGCCCCATATAGTAATTTCCCCCACACTGCCCCATATAGTAATTTCCCCCACACTGCCCCCCATTAGATAATTTGCCCCCACACTGCCATCCATTAAGTAATTAGCCCCCCACACTGCCCTCATAGTATTAATTCCCCCCATGGTAGTAATTTGCCCCTACAGAATTAATTGTCTCCCACACTACCCCCACAGTATTAATTTCCCCCATACTAGTAATTTGCCCCCACGTAGTAGTTTGCCCCCCCCCCCCCTGTTCCTTCAGTAATGTCCCCCAAAGTCGGCAGTTGGCACACAAAAAAATAAAAAAAATAAAAGCTAATACTTACCTGTGTCCCAGCCGGCGCTCACTCGTAGATGGTGCAGGCGTGCGCACACACGTCAGTGTGCTGCTTCCGGGCACAGGTACGGCGGAATGACGTCATCACGCCCGCCTGCACCAGGATTTTACTACCGCATAGGCTTCAGGCCTGCTAGGCCTGAAGCCTATGGTGGTGATCAACGGCGGGGCAGGAAACTATGCGCTCCCGTGCCCCGCCGTAGTTTGTGGGCGTTTGGGTCGTTAGGCCCCCCAGCGATGCCGGGCCCGGGGCTACCGACCCAAACGCCCCAATTATAATCCGCCACTGTTGCCACAGCATGCTTGCTGTTTGTTCCTGCTGCACTTCCTTAACCCTTTGGATACTGGAGGTTTTTTTGTTTTTGCGTTTCCTATTTTCCGTGAGCCATAACTTTTTTATATTTCCAGTCACATAGCTGTATAAGGGCTTATTTTTTTGCGGGACAAGATGTACTTTCTAATGCCACCATTAATTATGGCATAAAATGTAGTGGGAAGCCGGAAAAAATTCCAAATGGGGTGAAATTGGAAAAAAAATGCTATCCCTCCACCGTTTTATGGGTTTTGTTCCCACGGCATTTTGTTTATGGCAAAACTAACCCATGCCCTTCATTCTATGGGACAGTACGATTACAACGATACCCCATATGTATAGGCTTTTTATGTGTAAATAGTGTAAAGTTAAACTTTGAGAAACCTTTTTTTTTTTTTACATCACCATATTTTGACTCCCATAACTTTTTTATACTTATGTCTACTGAGCTGTTTAGGGGCTCATTTTTGGCGGGACGATCCATAGTTTTTATTGATACCATTTTGGAGTGTGTGTGACTTTTTGATTACATTTTGTTTTATATTAATGAGTAAGAGAAGCAATGAAAAAATTGCAAATCAGTCATTTTGACCCTTTTTTCCGTTACGCTATTCGTTACATTGGATTTTTTATTTTAATTTTAATAGTATTGGAGTTTTTGGTCGCGGTGATACCCAGGAGGTTTATATCTATTGTTATTTAGGTGTTTTTTTGTTATATGGAAAGGGGGGTGATTTAAACTTTAATATTATTATTTTTTTATATATATATATTTTTTTTTTTTTACTTTTTTATCATAATTTTAAGGTTCAGAAATGACTTTATAAATAATGTTTTTTAAGTTTTAATATTGAACTGTCAGGGATTCGAAAATTGAGAATTTCTTTGCATTTTGCTCATTTCTTATGCTGGCCTGCCATCTTTGGCCATAATAAGAATTGCAGCATTAATGCTCTGAATTCCCGATTGGCCGCACGGGGCTTCAGTACTAAGGGTTTTTGCGCATTTAGGTGCCGTCATCTTACTTGATCACAGCATCTAAAGCATTTAATTACTGCGATCGGCATTATTGCCAGTTGCGGTAGTTAGCCGCAGGTCTCAGCTGTTTAAAACAGCAGAGACTTAACGGCCATGATGCCCACTGCACGCACGAGCGGGCGTCATGCTTGTACGGCGCTGGTAGCGAAAGGGTTAAGGGCCAGCGTGTGTCACTTCCTGGGCTTTGTGGCTTAGGTCTTGTGACCTCGCTGACCTATCCTAGCCCTCCTGCACATATTTATGTGGCTCAGCCCCTTCCCAGATGCCTGAGTGTCAAGGTCCTTGTGTCCTGCTAAGGTATCTGATAACCACTTGTGTTCCTGACTCGTATTTGTGTTATTGGATTAGGGGGGGGGGAGCGACTCATTTACGATCCATTGTTTTCAATCACATGCACTTTACTTTCCAACAAGACCTAATTAACACTGTAGTGTCCCACTAGGTAAAGGTGGGCACTACGCAAGGGTTAATATGTCTATTGCATTAACGTGATGTTGTATGTTCATTTCCCTGTGTTATCTGGGTATCAGGCCCGTTAGGGTGTAGTTCAGCCTCCTAGACGTTAGAGGGAGCTAGAGAGCCCTGAGAATATATAGGTAGGCCCAGACAGGGAAGGGCAGTGCAGTCCAGGTGGCTAGCAGTACAGTCCAGGTGGCTAGCAGTGCAGTCTAGGTGGCTAGCAGTGCAGTCCAGGTGGCTAGTAGTGCAGTACAAGTGGCTAGTAGTACAGTATAGCCAGCCTGAAGTTCCTGAGCCTCTGTTAGCGCAGAAGATTAACCCCAAGGGAAGAGTTTGCCTCCTGGGAGAAACCTACAGTTCCCACAAGCAGTGCCTGTGAAAGACCTGACAGCTAAGATGACAGCGGAGGCGTTCTGGAAGCATTTCCTCCTGCCCTACGGCTGCCCAGAGAGGATCCTCACCGACCAGGGGTCTGCGTTTGAGTCACAGCTGTTCCAAGAGATGTGCCTGCTGCATACTTGCCAGAAAGTCCGGACCACTGCCTACCATCCGCAAGGTAACGGACTCTGTGAAAAGATGAATCAAACTCTCATTGAAATGTTGAGAGCAGTACCCCCTGAGACAAGGGGAGATTGGCCTACTCTGCTGCCACAACTCATGTACACCTATAACAACACAATTCACTGCTCCACCGGTTACACGCCTTTCTATCTGATGTTTGGCCGTCAAGGGAGGTTGCCTTCCGACCACTCCCTAGATGTACAAGTGCCTTATGTCATCAATCCACTACCAAAGACTGATTGGGTGGTGGAGCATCAAAGACGTCTCCTCAATGCTAAGGAGATTGTTCAGGAGCGCATGGAGAATGCCCGGGAACGACAGCAAAGAGACTATGACCTGGCTGCTCATGCGGAACCTCTAGCTCTAGGAGACATGGTGTGGTTGAAGAACAACCATCGAACCAGTAAATTGGACAGTAAATGGTAAAGGATTCCCTATGTCATTTCTGCCATTCCTAATGCTGAGGCTCACATTTACCAAATCTCCAGAGAAGGTAAAGGCTCCCAAGTTGTACATAGAAATCGTTTAAAACCCTGTATAGAAGGAGAACCTGCAGCAGAGGACATTGAGCCGGAGTCTCCTGAGCCCGAATTGTAAGCCCAACCTGTTGATCCTATGCAGGCTGTTGAGAACCTGATACATGACAAAGATCCACTTTATTGGTTTCTCACACACTGGTTGAACTTGGTGGTACCAGCTCCAGTTCCTGCTGGTTCTCAACTCCAGGGCAATCTGTCCCAGAGCGTACCTGAAACCGCTCCAGAGCCTGTGAGCTCATCTGACCCTCCTGAGCCAAGGCAGGAAGAAACTCTACCAGTAAGGAGGTCCATGCGGTCTACTAAGGGGCACCCACCTGTAAGATTTGGAGAATACATTATGGGCCCAGGTAGCCCCTCACGGGAAACCCCTGTTTAACCTTCTACAAGCCCCGGGTACGGACTCATTTTGTTCTCTGAGCCTCCAGGAACTTATGTTATATTTGCATTTTCTATGGACTATTATTATGGACTATCCTGGTTATCCTTGATCCGCTGTACCAGGTCAGCGCCCCCTGTTCCCTTATATTATCCTGAGAGAAGAGAACGACGCCCCTTTTCACCGCACTTTCCAGAGGAACTGCCTGATATATGTATGTGCATATGCAAATGTAGATGTGTGTTCCTGCTTTGCATTATTTTTGTCTTTCAGGTGCAGTTTCCAGCTGGGCGGGCCCCTTATGTTGCGCCGAGGACGTGCAACGTTATAGCATGGGGGTATGTAGTGTCCCACTAGGTAAAGGTGGGCACTACGCAAGGGTTAATATGTCTATTGCATTAACGTGATGTTGTATGTTCATTTCCCTGTGTTATCTGGGTATCAGGCCTGTTAGGGTGTAGTTCAGCCTCCTAGCCGTTAGAGGGAGCTAGAGAGCCCTGAGAATATATAGGTAGGCCCAGACAGGGGAGGGCAGTGCAGTCCAGGTGGCTAGTAGTACAGTATAGCCAGCCTGAAGTCCCTGAGCCTCTGTTAGTGCAGAAGATTAACCCCAAGGGAAGAGTTTGCCTCCGGGGAGAAACCTACAGTTCCCACAAGCAGAGCAGAGCCAGAGTTCCAGCTAAAACAAGTAAGCTGAAGGGCAGAGGAATCATTCAGCTAAGGCAAGGGATATATATACCTGAGGAAGATTATTTGCTGAGGATAAAAGCCAGCATTAGGGCACATGGGCCTTGGAATATAGCCAGCCAGAACAACTGAGGAATAGTGCAGCCTGGTCTGGAGCGTTGATTTTACCCTCTGAGTATCTTGCAAGGAACTTTACCTGCCAGTTATAAGAAGCCTGCTGATCATTATTGCTGCAATGTGGAACTGAAACCGTATTGTACAAAGTTGAACTGTTGTTCTAGTAAAGCACAGTTTGGTTTACCATACCACCGTGTTCCTCCATTACTGCAACTATAAATCGGTGTGCCACCGTTACAGGCACTGGCGTCACGTTTCTTAAAGGGACCTTGCCTCAGGCACATAAAACACCTGCAACATCCAGGGCACCTCATCCACCATCAGGCCTGGTCCCTAAATACAGAGTGTGCCCCAGAGGACCCCTGTGCCAGCCTCTCCTTCACTGCTGTACGCCTGCCCAGGGTTTTACTACAAAACTGTGAGTAACCCTCGCTTGCCCATAAACCGTGACCTCACAATCGCAATACCCTGCAGGTCTGGTGTGCTCCAACACTATAAACACTGGTAATATCAATTTCTATGATATTTGGGTGTAACCGATCCTGGGCAGTCTGGATGTATTATGTGTAAAATTAATGGACACCGACACGTGAAATCTCTACGTGTAATCACACTGAACTATTTCATAGATGTAATCCCAGTATGTCTCGCAGCAGTTCAGTCACTGCTCGACAACGGCTCCAATCACACGAGCTAAAACGCTGCATTGGGTGAATAAGAGATCCACATTATCTGCAGTATTTCTGGAGTCCTGCCTCTATCTACTTTATTGCAATATGGGGGATTTTTGTCCAAGATCTTTTTGAAGAATTGCACCTGGGCACTTGGATTGCTGCTATCCAGTGATTTCTCTATACAGAAAACGCTGGATATTGTGTGATGCTCCCTGATGTCTGTGTACAATACTCGTGGTATTGGGAGACGCTCCCTGATGTCTGTGTAGAATACTCTGGATATTAGGTGACGGTCCCTGATGTCTGTGTAGAATACTCTGGGTATTGGGTGATGCTCCCTGATGTCTGTGTAGAATACTCTGAATATTGGGTGACGATCCCTGATGTCAGCGTATAAAACGCTGGATATTGGGTGACGATCCCTGATATCTGTGTAGAATACTCTGGATATTGGGTGACGGTCCCTGATGTCTGTGTAGAATACTCTGGATATTGGGTGACGCTCCCTGATGTCTGTGTAGAATACTCTGGGTATTGGGTGATGCTTCCTGATGTCTGTGTAGAATACTCTGGATATTGTGTGACGCTCCCTGATGTCAGCGTATAAAACGCTGGATATTGGGTGACGCTCCCTGATGTCTGTGTAGAATACTCTGAATATTGGGTGACGGTCCCTGATGTCAGCGTATAAAATGGTGGATATTGGGTGACGCTCCCTGATGTCAGTGTAGAATACACTGGGTATTGTGTGACGCTCCCTGATGTCTGTGTAGAATGCTCTGGATATTGGGTGACGTTCCCTGATGTCTGTGTAAAATACTCTGGATATTGTGTGACTGTCCCTGATGTCTGTGTAGAATACTCTGGATATTAGGTGACGGTCCCTGATGTCTGTGTAGAATACTCTGGATATTGGGTGACGCTCCCTGATGTCTGTGTAGAATACTCTGGATATTGTGTGACGCTCCCTGATGTCTGTGGAGAATACTCTGGATATTGTGTGACGCTCCCTGGTGTCTGTGTAGAATACTCTGGATATTGTGTGACGCTCCCTGGTGTCTGTGTAGAATACTCTGGATATTGTGTGACGCTCCCTGGTGTCTGTGTAGAATACTCTGGGTATTGGGTGATGCTTCCTGATGTCTGTGTAGAATACTCTGGATATTGTGTGACGCTCCCTGATGTCAGCGTATAAAACGCTGGATATTGGGTGACGATCCCTGATGTCTGTGTAGAATACTCTGGATATTGTGTGACGCTCCCTGATGTCAGTGTAGAATACTCTGGATATTGTGTGACGCTCCCTGATGTCTGTGTAGAATACTCTGAGTATTGTGTGACGGTCCCTGATGTCTGTGTAGTATACTCTGGATATTGTGTGACGCTCCCTGGTGTCTGTGTAGAATACTCTGGATATTGTGTGACGCTCCCTGGTGTCTGTGTAGAATACTCTGGGTATTGGGTGATGCTTCCTGATGTCTGTGTAGAATACTCTGGATATTGTGTGACGCTCCCTGATGTCAGCGTATAAAACGCTGGATATTGGGTGACGATCCCTGATGTCTGTTTAGAATACTCTGGATATTGTGTGACGCTCCCTGATGTCAGTGTAGAATACTCTGGATATTGTGTGACGCTCCCTGATGTCTGTGTAGAATACTCTGAGTATTGTGTGACGGTCCCTGATGTCTGTGTAGTATACTCTGGATATTGTGTGACGCTCCCTGATGTCTGTGTAGAATACTCTGAGTATTGTGTGACGGTCCCTGATGTCAGCGTATAAAACGCTGGATATTTGGTGACGATCCCTAATGTCTGTGTAGAATACTCTGGGTATTGTGTAACGCTCCCTGATGTCTGTGCAGAATACTCTTGGTATTGGGTGACGCTCCCTGATGTCTGTGTACAGTACTCATGGTATTGGGTGACGCTCCCTGATGTCTGTGTAGAATACTCTGGATATTGGGTGACGGTCCCTGATGTCTGTGTAGAATACTCTGGAAATTGTGTGACGATCCCTGATGTCTGTGTAGAATACTCTGGATATTGTGTGACGATCCCTGATGTCTGTGTAGAATACTCTGGATATTGTGTGACGGTCCCTGATATCTGTGTAGAATACTCTGGATATTGGGTGACGCTCCCTGGTGTCTGTGTAGAATACTCTGGGTATTCTGTGACGCTCCCTGATGTCTGTGTAGAATACTCTGTATATTGTGTGACGCTCCCTGATGTCTGTGTAGAATACTCTGGATATTGTGTGACGCTCCCTGATGTCTGTGTAGAATACTCTGGATATTGTGTGACGCTCCCTGATGTTTGTGTAGAATGCTCTGGATATTGTGTGACGCTCCCTGATGTCTGTGTAGAATGCTCTGGATATTGGGTGACGGTCCCTGATGTCTGTGTAGTATACTCTGGATATTGTGTGACGCTCCCTGATGTCAGTGTAGAATACTCTGGGTATTGTGTGACGCTCCCTGATGTCTGTGTAGACTGCTCTGGATATTGGGTGACGTTCCCTGATGTCTGTGTAAAATACTCTGAATATTGGGTGACGGTCCCTGATGTCTGTGTAGAATACTCTGGATATTGGGTGACGCTCCCTGATGTCTGTGTAGAATACTCTGGATATTGGGTGACGCTCCCTGATGTCTGTGTAGAATACTCTGGAAATTGTATGACGCTCCCTGATGTCTGTTGAGAATACTCTGAGTATTGTGTGACGGTCCCTGATGTCAGCGTATAAAACGCTGGATATTTGGTGACGATCCCTAATGTCTGTGTAGAATACTCTGGGTATTGTGTAACGCTCCCTGATGTCTGTGCAGAATACTCTTGGTATTGGGTGACGCTCCCTGATGTCTGTGTACAGTACTCATGGTATTGGGTGACGCTCCCTGATGTCTGTGTAGAATACTCTGGATATTGGGTGACGGTCCCTGATGTCTGTGTAGAATGCTCTGGATATTGTGTGACGCTCCCTGATGTCAGTGTAGAATACTCTGGGTATTGTGTGACGCTCCCTGATGTCTGTGTAGTATACTCTGGAAATTGTGTGACGATCCCTGATGTCTGTGTAGAATACTCTTGGTATTGGGTGACGCTCCCTAATGTCTGTGTAGAATACTCTGGATATTGTGTGACGCTCCCTTATATCTGTGTAGAATACTCTGGATATTGTGTGACGCTCCCCGGTGTCTGTGTAGAATACTCTGGTTATTGTGTGACGGTCCCTGATGTCTGTGTAGAATACTCTTGGTATTGGGTGACGCTCCCTAATGTCTGTGTAGAATACTCTGGATATTGTGTGACGCTCCCTTATATCTGTGTAGAATACTCTGGATATTGGGTGACGCTCCCCGGTGTCTGTGTAGAATACTCTGGTTATTGTGTGACGCTCCCTGATGTCTGTGTAGAATACTCTGGATATTGTGTGACGCTCCCTGATGTCTGTGTAGAATACTCTGGCTATTGTGTGACGCTCCCTGATGTCTGTGTAGAATACTCTGGATATTGTGTGACGCTCCCCGGTGTCTGTGTAGAATACTCTGGTTATTGTGTGACGCTCCCTGATGTCTGTGTAGAATACTCTGGATATTGTGTGACGCTCCCTGATGTCTGTGTAGAATACTCTGGCTATTGTGTGACGCTCCCTGATGTCTGTGTGGAATAATCTGGATATTTTCTGACGCTCCCTGATGTCAGTGTAGAACACTATGGATATTGTGTGACGCTCCCTGGTGTCTGTGTAGAATACTCTGGATATTGTGTGACGCTCCCTGGTGTCTGTATAGAATACTCTGTATATTGTGTGACGCTCCCTTATGTCTGTGTACAATACTCTGGATATTGTGTGACGCTCCCTGATGTCTGTGTAGAATACTCTGGATATTGTGTGACGCTCCCCGATGTCTGTGTAGAATACTCTGGATATTGTGTGACGCTCCCCGGTGTCTGTGTAGAATACTCTGGATATTGTGTGACGCTCCCCGGTGTCTGTGTAGAATACTCTGGATATTGTGTGACGCTCCCTGATGTCTGTGTAGAATACTCTGGATATTGTGTGACGCTCCCCGGTGTCTGTGTAGAATACTCTGGATATTGTGTGACGCTCCCTGATGTCTGTGTAGAATACTCTGGATATTGTGTGACGCTCCCTGATATCAGTGTAGAATACTCTGGATATTGTGTGACGCTCGCCGGTGTCTGTGTAGAATACTCTGGATATTGTGTGACGCTCCCTGATGTCAGTGTAGAATACTCTGGATATTGTGTGACGCTCCCTGATGTCTGTGTAGAATACTCTGGATATTGTGTGACGCTCCCTGATGTCTGTGTAGAATACTCTGGATATTGTGTGAAGCTCCCTGATGTCTGTGTAGAATACTCTGGATATTGTGTGACGCTCCCTGATGTCTGTGTAGTATACTCTGGATATTGTGTGACGGTCCCTGATGTCAGTGTAGAATACTCTGGATATTGTGTGACGCTCCCTGATGTCTGTGTAGAATACTCTGGATATTGTGTGACGCTCCCTGATATCAGTGTAGAATACTCTGGATATTGTGTGACGCTCCCCGGTGTCTGTGTAGAATACTATGGATATTGTGTGACGCTCCCTGATGTCTGTGTAGAATACTCTGGATATTGTGTGACGCTCCCTGGTGTCTGTGTAGAATACTCTGGATATTGTGTGACGCTCCCTGATGTCTGTGTAGAATACTCTGGATATTGTGTGACTGTCCCTGATGTCTGTGTAGAATACTCTGGATATTGGGTGACGGTCCCTGATGTCTGTGTAGAATACTCTGGATATTGTGTGACGCTCCCAGGTGTCTGTGTAGAATACTCTGGATATTGTGTGAAGCTCCCTGATGTCTGTGTAGAATACTCTGGATATTGTGTGACGGTCCCTGATGTCTGTGTAGTATACTCTGGATATTGTGTGACGGTCCCTGATGTCAGTGTAGAATACTCTGGATATTGTGTGACGGTCCCTGATGTCTGTGTAGAATACTCTGGATATTGTGTGACGGTCCCTGATGTCAGTGTAGAATACTATGGATATTGTGTGACGCTCCCTGATGTCTGTGTAGAATACTCTGGATATTGTGTGACGCTCCCTGATGTCTGTGTAGAATACTCTGGATATTGTGTGACGCTCCCTGATGTCTGTGTAGAATACTCTGGATATTGTGTGACTGTCCCTGATGTCTGTGTAGAATACTATGGATATTGTGTGACGCTCCCTGATGTCTGTGTAGAATACTCTGGATATTGTGTGACGCTCCCTGATGTCTGTGTAGAATACTCTGGATATTGTGTGACGCTCCCTGATGTCTGTGTAGAATACTCTGGATATTGTGTGACGCTCCCTTATGTCTGTGTAGAATACTCTGGATATTGTGTGACGCTCTCTGGTGTCTGTGTAGAATACTCTGGATATTGTGTGACGCTCCCTGATGTCTGTGTAGAATACTCTGGATATTGTGTGACGGTCCCTGATGTCTGTGTAGAATACTCTGGATATTGTGTGACGCTCTCTGGTGTCTGTGTAGAATACTCTGGATATTGTGTGACGCTCCCTGATGTCTGTGTAGAATACTCTGGATATTGTGTGACGGTCCCTGATGTCTGTGTAGAATACTCTGGATATTGTGCGACGGTCCCTGATGTCTGTGTAGAATACTCTGGATATTGTGCGACGGTCCCTGATGTCTGTGTAGAATACTCTGGATATTGTGTGACGGTCCCTGATGTCTGTGTAGAATACTCTGGATATTGTGTGACGCTCCCTGATGTCTGTGTAGAATACTCTGGATATTGTGTGACGGTCCCTGATGTCTGTGTAGAATACTCTGGATATTGTGTGACGCTCTCTGGTGTCTGTGTAGAATACTCTGGATATTGTGTGACGCTCCCTGATGTCTGTGTAGAATACTCTGGATATTGTGTGACGGTCCCTGATGTCTGTGTAGAATACTCTGGATATTGTGCGACGGTCCCTGATGTCTGTGTAGAATACTCTGGATATTGTGTGACGCTCCCTGATGTCTGTGTAGAATACTCTGGATATTGTGTGACGGTCCCTCTCGTCAGTGGAGTGAGCCGGCTATTGTCAGACTGTTCCTCTCTTTGCGCATGTGCTATGTCTCTTAACCCAACAGAACCAACGGAACCAGAACCCAGAGGCACATGGAGAGAAAGGTGAGGCTACAATGAGACTCCCACTGTCTGCAAGAGACATCCACCCCGAGACCCCCACTGTCTGCAAGAGACATCCACCCCGAGACCCCCACTGTGTGCATGAGGCAATTACTCTCAGCCCCCCACCTTCTCCATGAGACCCCACTGTCTGCATTAGACAATCACACTGAGACCGCCACAGACTGCAAGAGACATCCACCCAGAGACCCAGGTCAGGAAGAGATGTTCTCCCAGGTGTCCCTTCTGACAATAAGAAATATTGCACAGCTTAATGACAGCAGAGACATTCACACAGAGACCCCCAGTAACTGCTAGAGACCGTGAACCTGAGACCCCCCATCCCACTAGAAGAAACATTCACCTTCAGATGCCGACTGACTGCAGACCCCCGAGACATTAACCAAGAAACCCCCCTCCAACCACTGACTGCAGACCCCCGAGACATTAACCTAGAAACCCCCCTCCAAACACTGACTGCAGACCCCCGAGACATTAACCAAGAAACCCCCCTCCAAACACTAACTGCAGACCCCCGAGACATTAACCAAGAAACCCCCCCAACCACTGACTGCAGACCCCGAGACCATTAACCAGAAACCCCCCTCCAAACACTACTGCAGACCCCCGAGACATTACCCAGAAACCCTCCCTCGAACACTGACTGCAGACCCCCGAGACATTAACCAGAAACCCCCCTCCAAACACTGACGCAGACCCCCGAGACATTAACAAGAAACCCCCCCAAACACTGACTGCAGACCCCCGAGACATTAACCAAGAAACCCCCCTCCAACCACTGACTGCAGACCCCGAGACATAACCAAGAAACCCCCCTCCAAACACTGACTGCAGACCCCCGAGACATTAACCCAGAAACCCCCTCCAACCACAGACTGCAGACCCCCGAGACATTAACCAAGAAACCCCCCCAAACACTGACTGCAGACCCCCGAGACATTAACCAAGAAACCCCCCTCCAACCACTGACTGCAGACCCCCGAGACATTAACCAAGAAACCCCCCTCCAAACACTGACTGCAGACCCCGAGACATTAACCAAGAAACCCCCTCCAACCACTGGACTGCAGACCCCCGAGACATTAACCAAGAAACCCCCCTCCAAACACTGACTGCAGACCCCCGAGACATTAACCAAGAAACCCCCCTCCAAACACTGACTGCAGACCCCCGAAACATTAACCAAGAAACCCCCCCCAAACACTCGACTGCAGACCCCCGAGACATTAACCAAGAACCCCCCTCCAAACACTGACTGCAGACCCCGAGACATTAACCAAGAACCCCCCTCCAACCACTGACTGCAGACCCCCGAGACATTAACCAAGAACCCCCTCCAAACACTACTGCAGACCCCGAGACATTAACCAGAAACCCCCCTCCAAACACTGACTGCAGACCCCCGAGACATTAACCAAGAAACCCCCCAAACACTGACTGCAGACCCCCAAGACATTAACCAAGAAACCCCCCAAACACTGACTGCAGACCCCCAGACCAGTAACCAAACTCCCCCCAAACACTGACTGCAGACCCCCGGACAGTAACCAAGAACCCCCCTCAACCACTGACTGCAGACCCCCGAGACATTAACCTAAGAAACCCCCTCCAAACACTGACTGCAGACCCCCAGACATTAACCAAGAAAACCCCCCTCCAAACACTTGACTGCAGACCCCCGAGACATTAACCAAGAAACCCCCCTCCAAACACTGACTGCAGACCCCCCGAGACATTAACCCTACGAAACCCCCCTCCAAACACTGACTGCAGACCCCCGAGACATTAACCAAGAAACCCCCCTCCAAACACTGACTGCAGACCCCCGAGACATTAACCAAGAAACCCCCCTCCAAACACTGACTGCAGACCCCCGAGACATTAACCAAGAAACCCCCCTCCAAACACTGAACTGCAGACCCCCGAGACATTAACCAAGAAACCCCCCTCCAAACACTGACTGCAGACCCCCGAGACATTAACCAAGAAACCCCCCTCCAAACACTGACTGCAGACCCCCGAGACATTAACCAAGAAACCCCCTCCAAACCACTGACTGCAGACCCCCGAGACATTAACCAAGAAACCCCCCTCCAAACACTGACTGCAGACCCCCGAGACATTAACCAAGAAACCCCTCCCAAACACTGACTGCAGACCCCCGAGACATTAACCAAGAAACCCCCCCAAACACTGACTGCAGACCCCCGAGACATTAACCAAGAAACCCCCCAAACACTGACTGCAGACCCCCAAGACATTAACCAAGAAACCCCCCCAAACACTGACTGCAGACCCCCAAGACATTAACCAGAAACCCCCCACACACTGACTGCAGACCCCCGAGACAATTAACCAAGAAACCCCCCTCCAACCACTGACTGCAGACCCCCCGAGACATTAACCTAGAAAATCCCCTCCAAACACTGACTGCAGACCCCGAGACATTAACCAAGAAACCTCCCCCAACCACTGACTGCAGACCCCCCGAGACATTAACCAAGAAACCCCCCCAACCACTGACTGCAGACCCCGAGACATTAACCAAGAAACCCCCCTCCAAACACTGACTGCAGACCCCCGAGACATTAACCAAGAAACCCCCCTCCAACCACTGACTGCAGGTACCCCCGAGACATTAACCAAGAAAACCCCCCTCCAAACACTGACTGCAGACCCCCGAGACATTAACCAAGAAACCCCCCTCCAAACACTGACTGCAGACCCCGAGACATTAACCAAGAAACCCCCCTCCAAACACTGACTGCAGACCCCCGAGACATTAACCAAGAAACACCCCCCCAAACACTACTGCAGACCCCCGAGACATTAACCAAGAAACACCCCCCAAACACTGACTGCAGACCCCCGAGACATTAACCAAGAAACCCCCCCCAAACACTGACTGCAGACCCCCGAGACATTAACCAAGAAACCCCCTCCAAACACTGACTGCAGACCCCCGCGACATTAACCAAGAAACCCCCCAAACACTGACTGCAGACCCCCGAGACATTAACCAAGAAACCCCCCCCAAACACTCACTGCAGACCCCCCGAGACATTAACCAAGAAACCCCCCCCCCCCAAACACTGACTGCAGACCCCCGAGACATAACCAAGAAACCCCCCAACCACTGACTG
Source organism: Bufo gargarizans (assembly GCF_014858855.1). Taxonomy (NCBI): domain Eukaryota; kingdom Metazoa; phylum Chordata; class Amphibia; order Anura; family Bufonidae; genus Bufo; species Bufo gargarizans. The sequence goes on from NW_025334374.1 coordinate 21,129, forward strand.
CAGACCCCGAGACATTAACCAAGAAACCCCCCCCAACACTGACTGCAGACCCCCGAGACATTACCCAAGAAACCCCCCTCCAAACACTGACTGCAGACCCCAGGACATTTACCCAGAAACCCCCCCTCCAAACACTGACTGCGGACCCCCAAGACATTAACCAAGAAACCCCTCCAAACACTGACCTGCAGACCCCCGAAACATTAACCAGAAACCCCCCCCAACCACTGACTGCAGACCCCCGAGACATTAACCAAGAAACCCCCCTCCAACCACTGACTGCAGACCCCCGAGACATTAACCCAGAAACCCTCTCCAAACACTGACTGCAGACCCCGAGACATTAACCAAGAAACCCCCCAACCACTGACTGCAGACCCCCGAGACATTAACCTAGAAACCTCCCTCCAAACACTGACTGCAGACCCCCGAGACATTAGCCAAGAAACCCCCTCCAAACACTGACTGCAGACCCCCGAGGACATTAACCAAGAAACCCCCCTCCAACCACTGACTGCAGACCCCCGAGACATTAACCAAGAAACCCCCCTCCAAACACTGACTGCAGACCCCCGAGACATTAACCAAGAAACCCCCCTCCAAACACTGACTGCAGACCCCCGAGACATTAACCCAGAAACCCCCCTCCAAACACTGACTGCAGACCCCCAAGACATTAACCAAGAAACCCCCCCTCCAAACACTGACTGCAGACCCCCGAGACATTAACCAAGAAACCCCCAAACCACTGACTGCAGACCCCCGAGACATTAACCCAGAAACCCCCTCCAAACACTGACTGCAGACCCCCGAGACATTAACCAAGAAACCCCCAAACACTAAACTGCAGACCCCCGAGACATTAACCAAGAAACCCCCCCAACCACTGACTGCAGACCCCGAGACATTAACCACGAAACCCCCCTCCAAACACTCACTGCAGACCCCCGAGACATTAACCAAGAAACCTCCCCCAACCACTGACTGCAGACCCCGAGAACATTAACCAAAAACCCCCCAACCACTGACTGCAGACCCCGAGACATTAACCAAGAAACCCCCCCAAACACTGACTGCAGACCCCGAGACATTAACCAAGAAACCCCCCCAAACCAGACTGCAGACCCCCGAGACATTAACAAGAAACCCCCTCCAACACTGACTGCAGACCCCCGCGACATTAACCAAGAAACCTCCCCCACCACTGACTGCAGACCCCCGAGACATTAACCCAGAAACCCCCCAACCACTGACTGCAACCCCCGAGACATTAACCAAGAAACCCCCCAACCACTGGACTGCAGACCCCCGAGACATTAACCAAGAAACCCCCCCTCCAAACACTGACTGCAGACCCCCGAGACATTAACCCAGAAACCCCCCCAACCACTGACTGCAGACCCCCGAGACATTAACCAGAAACCCCTCCAAACACTGACTGCAGACCCCGAGACATTAGACCAAGAAACCCCTCCAAACACTGACTGCAGACCCCCGAGACATTAACCAAGAAACCTCCCCCAACCACTGACTGTGACCCCCGAGACATTAACAAGAAACCCCCCTCCAACCACTGACTGCAGACCCCCGAGACATTAACCAAGAAACCCCCAAACACTGACTGCAGACCCCCGAAACATTAACCTAGAAACCCTCCCTCCAACACTGACTGCAGGACCCCCGAGACATTAACCAAGAAACCCCCCCAAACACTCACTGCAGACCCCCGAGACATTAACCCAGAAACCCCCCTCCAAACACTGACTGCAGACCCCCGAGACATTAACCAAGAAACCCCCTCCAACACTGACTGCAGACCCCCGAGACATTAACCAAGAAACCCCCCCCCAAACACTCACTGCAGACCCCCGAGACATTAACCCAGAAACCCCCCTCACAAACACTGACTGCAGACCCCCGAGACATTAACCTAGAAACCCCCTCCAAACACTGACTGCAGACCCCCGAGACATTAACCTAGAAACCCCCTCCAAACACTGACTGCAGACCCCCGAGACATTAACCAAGAAACCCCCCTCCAAACCACTGACTGCAGACCCCCGAGACATTAACCAAGAAACCCCCCAACCACTGACTGCAGAAGACGTTCCTCTGAAAACAGCGGATCACGAGGGATCACACACTCACGGTACAGCGGACCACCAGGGACCATACACTTATGGTACAGTAGATCACCAGGGATCATACACTCACAATACAGCGGACCACGAGGGATTATATACTCAGAGTACATTGCCCCACCAGAGACAATACACTTATGGTACAGCAGACCACCAGGGACCATATACTCACAATACAGTGGACCACCAGGGACCATACACTTATGCTACAGCGGATCTCGAAGGACAACACACTCACAGTACAGAGGACTACCGGGGACCATACACTCACGGTACAGCAGACCACCAGGAACCATACACTCACGATACAGCAGACCACCAGGGACCATACAGTCACGGTACAGCAGACCACCAGGAACCAAATACTCATGGTACAGCAGACCACCAGGGACCAAACACTCACGGTACAGCTGACCACCAGGGACAACACACTCACGGTACAGAAGACCACCAGGGACCATACACTCACGGTACAGCAGACCACCAGGGACCAAACACTCACGGTACAGCAGACCACCAGGAACCATACACTCACGATACAGCAGACTACCAGGAAACAAACACTCACGGTACAGCAGACCACCAGGAACCAAATACTCATGGTACAGCAGACCACCAGGGACCAAACACTCACGGTACAGCTGACCACCAGGGACAACACACTCACGGTACAGAAGACCACCAGGGACCATACACTCACGGTACAGCAGACCACCAGGGACCAAACACTCATGGTACAGCAGACCACCAGGGACAACACACTCACGGTACAGAAGACCACCAGGGACCATACACTCACGGTACAGCAGACCACCAGGGACCAAACACTCATGGTACAGCAGACCACCAGGGACAACACACTCACGGTACAGCAGAACACCAGGGACCATACACTCATGGTACAGCAGACCACCAAGGACCAAACACTCACAGTACAGCAGACCACCAGGGACAACACACTCACGATACAGCAGACCACCAGGGACCATACACTCACGGTACAGCAGACCACCAGGGACCAAACACTCACGGTACAGCAGACCACCAGGGACAATACACTCATGGTACAGCAGACCACCAGGGACCAAACACTCACGGTACAGCAGACCACCAGGGACAATACACTCATGGTACAGCAGACCACCAGGGACCATACACTCACGGTACAGAAGACCACCAAGGACCATACAATCATGGTAGAGCAGACCACCAAGAAAAAAAACACAATGCAGCCGCACTCACCAAGCACAAATAAAGGACAGTAATGCCATCGTCATAGAGAACATTCTGCACTTATTTAGCAAATTTGAGATTCTTGTCAAATACATTTTGTACAAAATTATTAGTGCCCGTCTGCCGGTGTCAAGGCGATCCCTGTAAGACGGGAACCTAACACTAAATACTACCTGTTATACTGCCATACTGGTCACCATAAAATACAGGGAATGCACACCACCAGGGACCATACAATCACGGTACAGCGGACCCCCAGCGATCATACACTTACAGTGTAGCTAATCACGAAAGACAACACACTTAAGATACTGTGGACCACCAGGGACCATACACACACACACACACACACACACATATAATAGCAGACCACCAGGGACCACAAAGTCACGTTACAGCTGACCACCAGGGACAATACACTGATGGTACAGCAGAGCACCAGGGACAATACACTGATGGTACAGCAGAGCACCAGGGACAATACACTGATGGTACAGCAGAGCACCAGGGACAATACACTGATGGTACAGCAGAGCACCAGGGACAATACACTGATGGTACAGCAGAGCACCAGGGACAATACACTGATGGCACAGCAGAGCACCAGGGACAATACACTGATGGCACAGCAGAGCACCAGGGACAATACACTGATGGTACAGCAGAGCACCAGGGACAATACACTGATGGTACAGCAGAGCACCAGGGACAATACACTGATGGCACAGCAGAGCACCAGGGACAATACACTGATGGTACAGCAGAGCACCAGGGACAATACACTGATGGCACAGCAGAGCACCAGGGACAATACACTGATGGTACAGCAGAGCACCAGGGACAATACACTGATGGTACAGCAGAGCACCAGGGACAATACACTGATGGTACACAGCAGAGCACCAGGGGACAATACACTGATGGTACAGCAGAGCACCAGGGACAATACACTGATGGTACAGCAGAGCACCAGGGACAATACACTGATGGTACAGCAGAGCACCAGGGACAATACACTGATGGCACAGCAGAGCACCAGGGACAATACACTGATGGTACAGCAGAGCACCAGGACAATACACTGATGGTACAGCAGAGCACCAGGGACAATACACTGATGGTAACAGCAGAGCACCAGGGACAATACACTGATGGCACAGCAGAGCACAGGGACAATACACTGATGGTACAGCAGAGCACCAGGGACAATACACTGATGGTACAGCAGAGCACCAGGGACAATACACTGATGGCACAGCAGAGCACCAGGGACAATACAATGATGGCACAGCAGAGCACCAGGTACAATACACTGATGGCACAGCAGAGCACCAGGGACAATACACTGATGGACAGCAGAGCACCAGGGACAATACACTGATGGCACAGCAGAGCAGCATGATGGTAAGCAGAGCACCAGGGACAATACACTGATGGCACAGCAGAGCACCAGGGACAATACACTGATGGTACAGCAGAGCACCAGGACAATACACTGATGGCACAGCAGACCACCAGGGACAATACACTGATGGCACAGCAGAGCACCAGGGACAATACACTGATGGCACAGCAGAGCACCAGGGACAATACACTGATGGCACAGCAGAGCACCAGGGACAATACACTGATGGCACAGCAGAGCACCAGGGACAATACACTGATGGTACAGCAGAGCACCAGGGACAATACACTGATGGTACAGCAGAGCACCAGGGACAATACACTGATGGCCACAGCAGAGCACCAGGGACAATACACTGATGGTACAGCAGAACACCTGGGACAATACACTGATGGCACAGCAGAGCACCAGGGACAATACACTGATGGCACAGCAGAGCACCAGGGACAATACACTGATGGTACAGCAGAGCACCAGGGACAATACACTGATGGCACAGCAGAGCACCAGGGACAATACACTGATGGTACAGCAGAGCACCAGGGACAATACACTGATGGTACAGCAGAGCACCAGGGACAATACACTGATGGTACAGCAGAGCACCAGGGACAATACACTGATGGCACAGCAGAGCACCAGGGACAATACACTGATGGCACAGCAGAGCACCAGGGACAATACACTGATGGTACAGCAGAGCACCAGGGACAATACACTGATGGTACAGCAGAGCACCAGGGACAATACACTGATGGTACAGCAGAGCACCAGGGACAATACACTGATGGCACAGCAGAGCACCAGGGACAATACACTGATGGCACAGCAGAGCACCAGGGACAATACACTGATGGTACAGCAGAGCACCAGGGACAATACACTGATGGTACAGCAGAGCACCAGGGACAATACACTGATGGCACAGCAGAGCACCAGGGACAATACACTGATGGTACAGCAGAACACCTGGGACAATACACTGATGGCACAGCAGAGCACCAGGGACAATACACTGATGGCACAGCAGAGCACCAGGGACAATACACTGATGGTACAGCAGAGCACCAGGGACAATACACTGATGGTACAGCAGAGCACCAGGGACAATATACTCATGGTACATCTGACCACCAGGGACCATATACTCATGTTGCAGCAGGATAGAGATGAGCAATCCAGTTCATAATGATCCGGGTTTGTTACAAACTTTTGAAAAGTTCATCTGGACATCCAGAGCTGAAGCTTTTCAGGTTCTTTTCGGTTAAGCCCATTAAACAGCGTGTGGCGCCATTTGGGGCACGTGATGGAGAAAAAAGCACTAGTGAGGAAGAAGGTTCTCACCTGACCCTGAGAGGAAGTGGGAGCAGGAGGGTCCTGCCGATCAGTGCCGATCAGTGCCGCAGCAGGCAGGGAGACGCCCGAGCAGAACATCATTCTGTGCTGGGGAGGAGGGGGTAACAGGGAGTCAGGAACAGTCAAAAGTCACAACTCGCTTCTCTTCTAAAGCCAGCGAGAGTGAAGGCAAAGAAGAAGAATTGTGTGTAGATTAGGGACAGGCAGGGAAAGCTGTCAGCCAGGGAGTGAGGGGCCGAGGCTGGGCCTTCTGGTGGCAACCGCTGCCTCACAACACAGCTGCAGCTGCCTGCAGGGACATTACTTGTATTCATTCACTTATGCCATTTTAATGGAAATAACGTTTATTTTTACTTATTTATTTATTTATTTTTGGGGGGGAGTTGATGAGCTCAAAACTGCACAACATGTGATTTACCTTCCAGAGAGGATAGATTTGAAATCTCAGCAAAAACACCTGAAATATTAATCTTAGTAGTAGCAGTAGTAGTAATAGCAGTAGTAGTAATAGTAGTAGTAGCAGCAACAGTAGTAACAGTAGTAGCAGCAGCAGTAGTAGTAGCAGTAGTAATAGTAGTAGTAGTAGTAGTAGCAGTAGTAGTAATAGTAGTAGTAGCAGCAACAGTAGTAACAGTAGTAGTAGCAGTAGTAATAGTAGTAGTAGCAGCAGTAGTAGCAGCAGCAGTAGTAGCAGCAGCAGTAGTAGTAGTAGCAGTAGTAATAGTAGTAGTAGCAGCAGTAGTAGTAGCAGTAATAGTAGCAGTAGTAGTAGTAACAGTAGTAAAGTAGTAATAGTAGTAGTAGCAGCAGTAGTAGCTAGCAGCAGTAGTAGTAGTAGTAGTATTAGTAGCAGTAGTAGTAGCTGTAGTTGCAGTAGTAGTAGCTGTATTTGTAGTAGTAGTAGCAGTAGTAGTAGCTGTATTTGTAGTAGTAGTAGTAGCAGTAGTAGCTGTATTTGTAGTAGTAGTAGTAGCAGTAGTAGTAGTAGCTGTAGTAGCAGTAGTAGTAGTAGCAGTAGTAGTTGCAGCAGTAGTAGTAGCAGCTGCAGTAGTGGTAGTAGCAGTAATAGTAGTAGTAGTAGTAACAGTAGCAGTAGTAATAGTAGTAGTAGCAGCAGTAGTAGCTAGCAGCAATAGTATCAGTAGTATTAGTAGCAGTAGTAGTAGCTATAGTTGCAGTAGTAGTAGCAGTAGTAGTAGCAGCTGTAGTTGCAGTAGTAGTAGCTGTAGTAGCAGTAGTAGTAGTAGCAGTAGTTGCAGCAGTAGTAGTAGCAGCTGCAGCAGCAGTAGTGGTAGTAGCAGTATTTGCAGTAGCATTAGTAATAGTACTAGTAGGTAGTAGTAGCAGTAGTTGCTGTAGCATTAGTAATAGTAGTAGCACTAGTAGCAGCAGTAGTAGTAGCACTAATAGTAGTAACAGTAGCACTAATAGCAGTAGCACTAGTAGTAGTAGTAGCAGCAGTAGCAGTAATAGCAGCAGCAGTAGTAGTAGCAGTAGCAGCAGTAGTAGCAGTAGCACTAGTAGTAGCAGTAGCAGCAGTACCAGTAGTAATAGCTGTAGTACCAGTAGCAGCAGTACCAGTAGTAGCAATAGTAGTAGTAGCACCAGTAGCAACAGTACCAGTAGTAGCAGTATTAGCAGTACCAGTAATAGCAGTAGCAGCAGTACCAGTAGTAGTAGTAGTTGCAGTACCAGTAGTAGTAGTACCATTAGCAGCAGTACCAGAAGTAGTAGTAGGAGTAGCACTAGTAATAGTAGTAGTACCAGTAGTAGTAGAAGCAGTAGTAGAAGTAGCACTAGTAGTAGCAGTAGTAGTAGTAGCACTAGAAGTAGCAGTAGTAGCAGTAGTAGTAAAACCAGTAGCAGCAGTACCAGTAGTAGTAGCTGTAGTACCAGTAGCAGCAGTACCAGTAGTACTAGCAGTAGTTTCAGTACCAGTAGTAGTAGTACCAGAAGTAGTAGTAGCAGCAGTAGTAGTAGCAGTAGTACCAGTAGTAGCAGTAGTACCAGTAGCAGCAGTACCAGTATTAGTACTAGCAGTAGCAGCAGTACCAGTAGTAGCATCAGTAGTAGCAGTACCAGTAGCAGCAGTACCAGTAGTAGCAGTAGTAGCAGTACCAGTAGTAATAGTAGTAGTTATACCAGTAGTAGTACCAGTAATAGCAGCAGTAGTAGTAGTACCACCAGTAGTAGCAGTACCAGTAGCAACAGTAGTAGTAGTAGCTGTGCCAGTAGCAGCAGTACCAATAGTAGTAGCAGTACCAGTAGTAGTAGCAGTAGCAGCAGTACCAGTAGTAGTAGCAGTAGTAGTAGCAGTACCAGTAGTAGTAGCAGTAGTAGTACCAGTAGGAGCCGTAGCAGCAGTACCAGTAGTAGTAGTAGCAGTAGTAGAAGTACCAGTAGTAATAGTAGTAGTAGCAGTACCAGTAGCAACAGTACCAGTAGTAGCAGCAGTAGTAGTAGTAGTACCAGTAGTAGCAGCAGTAGTAGTACCAGTAGCAGCAGTACCAGTAGTAGCATCAGTAGTAGTAGTACCAGTAGCAGCAGTACCAGTAGTAGTAGCAGTACCAGTAGTAATAGTAGTAGTAGCAGTACCAGTAGCAGCAGTAGTAGTAGCAGTACCAGTAGTAGAAGTACCAGTAGTAATAGTAGTAGTAGCAGTACCTGTAGCATCAGTAGTAGTAGCAGTACCAGTAGTAGTAGCAGTAGTAGCAGTACCAGTAGTAATAGTAGTAGCAGCAGTACCAGTAGTAGTAGTAGCAGTACCAGTAGCAGCAGTATCAGTAGCAGTAGTACCAGTACCAGTAGTCTTCATTTGCAGTTGCCCCTGCTGGCTTTGTAAAGGAGCGACATTATCGTTGAGGAGAATGAAATTGGGGATTGGACGGCTCACTCCTCTCCTCAGTGGCAGCAGTAGTAGCAGCAGCAGTAGTAGCAGTTACTACTAGAGATTGGACGGCTCACTCCTCTCCTCAGTGGCAGCAGTAGTAGCTAGCAGCAGCAGTAGTAGCAGTTACTACTAGAGATTGGACGGCTCACTCCTCTCCTCAGTGGCAGCAGTAGTAGCTAGCAGCAGCAGTAGGAGCAGCTACTACTGGAGATTGGACGGCTCACTCCTCTCCTCAGTGGCAGCAGTAGTAGCTAGCAGCAGCAGTAGTAGGAGCAGCTACTACTGGGGATTGGATGACTCACTTCTCTCCTCAGTGGCAGCAGTAGTAGCTAGCAGCAGCAGTAGTAGCAGTTACTACTGGAGATTGGACGGCTCACTCCTCTCCTCAGTGGCAGCAGTAGTAGCTAGCAGCAGCAGTAGTAGCAGTTACTACTGGAGATTGGACGGCTCACTCCTCTCCTCAGTGGCAGCAGTAGTATCTAGCAGCAGCAGTAGTAGCAGTTACTACTGGAGATTGGACGGCTCACTCCTCTCCTCAGTGGCAGCAGTAGTAGCTAGCAGCAGCAGTAGTAGCAGTTACTACTGGAGATTGGACGGCTCACTCCTCTCCTCAGTGGCAGCAGTAGTAGCTAGCAGCAGCAGTAGTAGCAGTTACTACTGGAGATTGGACGGCTCACTCCTCTCCTCCGTGGCAGCAGTAGTAGCTAGCAGCAGCAGTAGTAGCAGTTACTACTGGAGATTGGACGGCTCACTCCTCTCCTCAGTGGCAGCAGTAGTAGCTAGCAGCAGCAGTAGTAGCAGTTACTACTGGGGATTGGACGGCTCACTCCTCTCCTCAGTGGCAGCAGTAGTAGCTAGCAGCAGCAGTAGTAGTAGCAGTTACTACTGGAGATTGGACGGCTCACTCCTCTCCTCAGTGGCAGCAGTAGTAGCAGTTACTACTGGAGATTGGACGGCTCACTCCTCTCCTCAGTGGCAGCAGTAGTAGCTAGTAGTAGCAGTTACTACTGGAGATTGGACGGCTCACTCCTCTCCTCAGTGGCAGCAGTAATAGCTAGCAGCAGCAGTAGTAGCAGTTACTACTGGGGATTGGACGGCTCACTCCTCTCCTCAGTGGCAGCAGTAGTAGCTAGCAGCAGCAGTAGTAGCAGTTACTACTGGAGATTGGACGGCTCACTCCTCTCCTCAGTGGCAGCAGTAGTAGCAGTTACTACTGGAGATTGGACGGCTCACTCCTCTCCTCAGTGGCAGCAGTAGTAGCTAGTAGTAGCAGTTACTACTGGAGATTGGACGGCTCACTCCTCTCCTCAGTGGCAGCAGTAGTAGCAGCAGCAGTAGTAGCAGTTACTACTGGAGATTGGACGGCTCACTCCTCTCCTCAGTGGCAGCAGTAGTAGCAGCAGCAGTAGTAGCAGTTACTACTGGAGATTGGACGGCTCACTCCTCTCCTCAGTGGCAGCAGTAGTAGCTAGCAGCAGCAGTAGTAGCAGTTACTACTGGAGATTGGACGGCTCACTCCTCTCCTCAGTGGCAGCAGTAGTAGCTATCAGCAGCAGTAGTAGCAGTTACTACTGGAGATTGGACGGCTCACTCCTCTCCTCAGTGGCAGCAGTAGTAGCTAGCAGCAGCAGTAGTAGCAGTTACTACTGGGGATTGGACGGCTCACTCCTCTCCTCAGTGGCAGCAGTAGTAGCTAGCAGCAGCAGTAGTAGCAGTTACTACTGGAGATTGGACGGCTCACTCCTCTCCTCAGTGGCAGCAGTAGTAGCTAGCAGCAGCAGTAGTAGCAGTTACTACTGGAGATTGGACGGCTCACTCCTCTCCTCAGTGGCAGCAGTAGTAGCTATCAGCAGCAGTAGTAGCAGTTACTACTGGAGATTGGACGGCTCACTCCTCTCCTCAGTGGCAGCAGTAGTAGCTAGCAGCAGCAGTAGTAGCAGTTACTACTGGAGATTGGACGGCTCACTCCTCTCCTCAGTGGCAGCAGTAGTAGCAGTTACTACTGGAGATTGGACAGCTCACTCCTCTCCTCAGTGGCAGCAGTAGTAGCTAGTAGTAGCAGTTACTACTGGAGATTGGACGGCTCACTCCTCTCCTCAGTGGCAGCAGTAGTAGCTAGCAGCAGCAGTAGTAGCAGTTACTACTGGAGATTGGACGGCTCACTCCTCTCCTCAGTGGCAGCAGTAGTAGCTAGCAGCAGCAGTAGTAGCAGTTACTACTGGAGATTGGACGGCTCACTCCTCTCCTCAGTGGCAGCAGTAGTAGCTAGCAGCAGCAGTAGTAGCAGTTACTACTGGGGATTGGACGGCTCACTCCTCTCCTCAGTGGCAGCAGTAGTAGTAGCTAGCAGCAGCAGTAGTAGCAGTTACTACTGGAGATTGGACGGCTCACTCCTCTCCTCAGTGGCAGCAGTAGTAGCAGTTACTACTGGAGATTGGACAGCTCACTCCTCTCCTCAGTGGCAGCAGGATGACACGGAGGTGACCTCAGAGGAGCCAGGTGTCACAGCAGTCCTCCCGCTTGAAGCCTCAGGGAAGGCTTTCATTGGAGTCCTCTCCGTCTTCACTTCCTAGAGGGGTGATTTATTTTATCCTAAAAATGGCAAGAAAGCCCCACCTCCCCCCATGGCAGACGGTCAAGATAGTCTCCCTGTTGACGACTTTTGTGTGAGCGGTCAGTCCTGAGGAGCAGGCTGCTGACCCCGGGCATAGCCATGTTGGTGGTTCTAGTAGGAGCTTCTTTAGCCATGGCAGTGTGAGCTGTGACAGTGGCAGTTGGGCATATCCAGAGCAGGGGAGGAGGTCAAGGGGCCCATCCTGATATCCCACAGTCTAATAGAAGCAGCGGGCAGGGTGAGGGTGATTGTGTACTGTACAGGACCTGGGAGCCGGATCGGGGTGCTGAGGAGGGGGCAACATCAGAGGAGGAGGGCGATGGTGGCAGCAATAAAGAGCAGAGGCATGCAAGAGCAAAATAAGACGTGGGCACCACAGCTCTACTGAAAACACATGAAGTGGCATCACCCCATCCCGTGGCCGGGAAACAGCTCTACATGCCCAGCAATCTGATGGTGCACAAGCTTAAAGGGGTTGTCCGGGTACAAAGCTGAACCCGGATATATCCTCATCTTCACCTCCTGCCCCCCTAATGTGAGCATTTCATGCTCCAATACTCTCCCTTGCCCTGTGCTGAATCACATTGGACAAAGGCATTTTTTGGAGATCTGGTGACGGGCTCTTCATGGGGACTGCTGGGTGGAGGCTTCTCGGCGATGTCACCGGCATTTATGGAAGGGCACTACTGGGTGATACAACGCAGGGCAGGGGAGAGCATCGGAGCATGAAATGCTCTGATGCTCATATCAGGGTGGCTGAAGGGGTGAAGATGGGGATATGTCCGGGTTCAGCTCTGAACCTGCACAACCCCTTTAATTCCCATTTGGCCAAGTTGCTGCCATACCATTTAGTCGAGTCTTTATGGAGCTAATGACTTGCGCTCAGCCTCGATGGAAGATACCTACCCACCATTATTTCATCCAAAAGGCCATCCCTGCCTTATATTCTCACATGGCGGAGAAACGTGGGGGGAAATAACACATGCTCCCTGCATGGCACACGTCATCAAACTAGTGGTGCAGCGCTTCCTAGTGGTTGATGGGTCCTTAGCCCCAGTCCAGAGTCACCTGGACAACTGGTATTTCACATCTCTTTCCTTCAGCCAACACTATCTTGGCTTTCTGTCCCAGGATTATTTTATCCCAGGTGACCACATGGGGTTCTACCAGAGCGATGAAGGCTCCAGAGTCCATGAAACCTTCAGCTGGTCATGCATTCACCTTTACTCACCTTTTCTCCTCATCAGTGTCAGTCCAGTGGATTTGCATCATCAAATAGTCTCCCATGCTCTGTAGTCCATTGAACATCCCATTGGCCTTCTCTGGTATGGAATACATTCTCAAACTGTTGCCCATCCCTTCCGTACTGACTGAAGCAGTAGAGTGTGCCACTGGAGCTCTAGTGATAGGTGGCACCAGTGGTGGCCTCCGGGCAAGCTGCTTGCAGATGCCCTAAGGAGCCACATTTATAACAGTTCCTTGAGCCAGCAGGAGCCATTGCAGATAGTTTACAGGAGGCCTGTAGAAGTTGGGTGCAAGCCCCCTCGGTTGTGCGGTCAGCTACCTTGGCTGGTGTTGTAGTGGTTCGTACAGGCCTTCTCTGAGTTGCAGATCGACTTTCCATATACCTATCTGCAAGGCAGGCTGCTTCCTCTAATGTTTGGGGTTCTCTATCCATCGCCCACTTCCTAGTTCCTACTGGACACATTTCCAAGAACTGCTCCTTCAGAAATATCTGGCAGAGATCCTCAAAAGTAAGTCTCTACCCCACAGCTACGGGTCCACTGTCCAGGGCATTAGACAGCTTATTGCTAAACTTGAAATAGGTGTCATGGACCCCCTTTTAGTAGGTTATGGAAACTCTGTCTATAATTTTCGGAGGTGATGGTATAACGTGCTAACAAAGCTCCCTTAACCACAGCATAGACCTGTCACTGTTTCTCAGTGTGGGAAAGGTGGGATTCGCCCTACCTGTAAGTTTCCTGGCCAATAAACAAGTCCAGTTCTCTTCTGCGATATAGTGAGACTTACCAGGTATGCATCAATGTCCTCCTCGCCCTTCTGAAAGGTGGGGAATGCAGCAGACAGCTAGAGAATGTCCTGAGGGCCAAGATCTCCATTGATCCCCTGGTGCTGGGCTCTGTTGGGATTGTTCCTCTATTTGACCTCTCCTAACAGGCCATTGTTAATAACGTCATGCATTCCCCATGTACTAACAATTCTGGAGCATCTATTCTTATGTCTCCATGTTGTGCCGTTCCTTTATTAGTTGCACTAGAAGTTATGGCTGAATTTCTAGCAGTCTGCAGTAAGGGTACAGAGGGGCGGTAACCAGTTGGGGGGTGTGCCTGCACAGACTCTATCCAATCAGTGCCACCGTTGTCAGACTGTGCAGGTTCACCCGCCCCCAACTGGTTACCGCCCCTCTGTACCCTTACTGCAGACTGCTAGAAATTCATCCATAACTTCTAGTGCAACTAATAAAGGAACGGCACAACATAGAGCCACAAGAATAGATGCTCCAGAATTGTTAGTACATGGGGAATGCATGACGTTATTAAACCAGGCGTGTCAGTAGAGGGGAGAGGTCCTCTAATTCTCCACCAAGCATTTTCTTTCTTTTGGTTAAACAATTTCTCCATGAGGTCTCGCTCTGGCTCTTCAGTGGAGACCGATGGATGTGGACAGGTTGCTCTGACCACTGTGGATGAGGAGTCGATATCTTGTTCTTGTACCTGAAGTGGTATCAGCAGATGAATGCGTTCAGGATTCTTCTTTCCCTCTGGAACAATCCCACGGCTCCTGCACCACTTCCTCAGGGTGCCCAGAGTTAGCGCCTCAAGTTCTTGTCTCCTCATCCTGTTCAGTGCCTCAATGCCACCGCTGCCACCAGAATGTCACAAAATCAACTTGTGAACGAGGTAGGCACTGAGCAATAGGAGTGGTCATCAGGGAGCAATTTACAAGTTCCCATATTGAAGCAACTCCAGGAGGAGAGAAGACCTCAGCTTGTTCTCACATCTCCCAACATCTGACTACTACCCCCAGTCTCAGAGATATCCAAAAACACATCCCCCTCCCCTGTCTGTACTATCACTAGCTGGGGACTGGGATCACTACCCCCAACATCTGAATACTACCCCCAGTCTCAGAGATATCCAGAAACACATCCCCCTCCCCCATCTGTACTATTACTAGCAGGGGCCGGGGTTAGGGTATGCATGTCCATAGTCCAGGGGATCTTGGGTGACAAGGTGCAGTCCAAATATGCCACCACCTGCTGGTTCAGGTTCTGCTCCATGTCCTGCTGCTGGGTGGTTTCTTCAGTAGGAGGCTGAAGAAACGTGCTCATCAGAGACTCAAGACTTAAGTTGCTGCTTATGGAGCTGGTGCAGTGGAGTGTGAGCTCAGAGGGTCCCCCGTGTCAGACCTTTCTAAGTTTGGGCAATGGCGCTCATAGCTAGCGTTTTGAATCCCTCTCAGAAGGTCTAAAAAATGCCCCCATTTTTGACCAGCAGTGAGGGTCTAAGAATATGAATAGCCAGTAGTCATCCCTCTGCTGAATCCTGACAATGCGGCTGTCACCACGCAAATGTGACAGCATGCATCGGGCCATTTGAGCAAGGGACTCGGAGGGACCCCTGCCTCCATCTCCACTGCACACTGACATGGTCTGTTGGGGTCATCTGTGCCGTTGCTCTCCAGCTCCTCTCCTGTCGCTTGGGCAGATAAACCACCTAGTTCTGTATAGAGTTCCTGGATGTTTATGTCCCCCTCGTCCTCCTCCTCTGCCAGTTCATCCTCCTCAGGGTTCAGGTGGCCATGAGATGTAGACACCATGTCTCCTGTCCCCTCGCCAATCAGATTTGTCGGCATCTCCTCCAGGACGTGAAGGAGTTGAATGACATCATTCGTCCCGTGCATTCTGTCTTTGCAGCTCAAGGAGAGCACGTTTTGCAGGGTAAGAGTGGCTGAAGTGCATGCACAGTTTCCTGGACACTTCTAACAGCTCTTGCAGTTGAGTGGAAGACTTCAGGAACCGGGTGACAATGAAATTGAAGATGTGCACCATGCAGGACACATGGGTCAGCCCCCCCCTGACGCGGCACAGACAAAATGTTCCTCCAGTTATCAGTAACCATGGTTCCTATCTCCAGTTGGCGAGGAGAAAGCCAGTGTTCGATTTCTTGGTTGATGACGCGGAGCAGTTCCTCCCCGGTGTGACTCTGTTCCCCAGGCTGAAGAGGTGCAGAACCGTAACAACGCCTAGCTCTGCATAGGTGATATGATGGAGGACCACTGTGAACTATGCCTAGAGAGAAGTGTGAGGACAAGGTGGAGGATGAGGAGGCAGAAGAGGACATTGGCGCAGAAATCCCAGCATTACAACGTGGAGGCAGTATTGCCATCACCTGGCCAAGCTGCTGGTGTGCCGGAGCCAGAACGACCTTTATCCAGTGGGCTGTGACCAGTATATATTGTCTTTTACCATAACTCCACACGCCGGCGCTGCCAGACACCGGGAGGCCCAAGGACTGGCCCACCTTCTGCTCCACATACGTGTGCAGGGCTGGTACAGCTTTTTTTAGTGCGGATGTGGAAAGCGTAGATTTTGAAAAGTTCTTCGTTGTTTGTATTGTTCTCAGAGCAGACACTACGGGGCCCATTTTTGGTTTTGCATTTCAGTTTTTTCTTCCCAATGTCCCAATAGCCCTAATCTTTTTTATTTTTCCATTTATATAGCCACATAAGGGCTTTTTTTTTGGGGGGGGGGGGGGGTATAAGTTGTTCTATTTCAGGCCACCATTCAAGTTACCATGTCTGTCACTGGAGAACGGGGAGTTTTTACGTGACAGCGTCCTTAGTCTGCTGGTATCCAACGTGTTGCTTGTTTTGGGTTTTCTGACAGCCATGACGGTGCACAGGAAATTGTCATTAATATTTCAATAGTTCAGCCATTTTCAGACAAGGCGATGCCCAATATGTGTGTTTTTTTGTTTATATATTTTTGAGGGGGGTGATTTAAAAGTTTTATATTTTTAGGGTGAAGAGCATTTTGATGCACTCCTTGCTGAGCTGTGTCTCACGCACAGCGCAGCAGGGAGGTTACCATGGCAGCTATTGGAAGCTTTAAAAGCACCCGGTTGCCATGGTAACCAATCAGAGCCCACGATTTCACTGTGGGGGCTCCAAACGGAAGGCAGAGGAGCCGTATCCCTCTACCTTAACTCACAGTGCGGTGATTGTGGCTACAGACACCCGGCCATTCCCTGTCATTGCGGCCGGGCGTCTGTTGTACGATACGGCCAGCAGCCCCATACATTGCCTCATATACCTGATTTATAGCCATTCGTAACAAATCTAATTTCTTGTCGAAGTTCGGTGAATCAGCCAATTAGAATCAAACCTTTACTCATCTCTAGTGATGGCATAAGGGACCCCGTATGGCGCACGCCGGGTCCACAGAAACCAGGTATCCAAATCTACTGGAGGATTGCTGCAATCTGGGTGCCTCCCTTTGTAGCCATAGGCCAACCAGTAAACCCCGGCTGGCACCATTAACATCAGTGTCCTCCAGTAGAAGACCTCCTGGTAGACATCTGTAGCATCTGTGTGATGCCATCAACATGGAGCTGCATCTCGGAAAGATGTATCCCAAAGTGGCCCCAGAGGTGGAAGGAACTGAGTGCTGGCCCTTTGTCCCCCAAAAGCCACCAAAATGATGCTTCCTGCAGGAGAGAATATTCCGAATTCTGTAGGAGTATTAAAGAGTAATTCCAGGGGACTGGGCAATGTTGAGATCTTAGGATCCAGTCAGGGGCGTACATAGAAATCATTGGGCCCCATAGAATTTAGGGCCCCCATGCCCATTCCTAGTCCCTCCCACAATGCACGCTGGCTCCTCTCACTACCCTCCCTAACGTCACCCCTGTCCACCTCATGTTCTACAAAATGGCAGAACTCACGCCGGAACCCAACACACCATTATAGTGAATGGGATCTGGTAGGTTCCGGACAAGGATCTGGGGCGTTACATGATGTAGTGGCACCCAGCTTTCCTGCTGTCCAGCATGGCACATGTGGAGAGACGTGAGAATAGTCGGAGAGAGCGGAGTAACACAACTCCCCCCATATCTTCTCATGCCTCGCAGGACATCAGCTGAGTCACCTCTCATAATGCAGTGACAACCAGCTCTCCTCCTGTTCTGACTGGCCCACCTCTGCACGGCCCTCACCTACAAGCAGCTAGACGAATCGGGGGCCTTAAGAGCCAGAAGACAAGAATCTTCTGGGGACACGTGGTCAGTGGGCAGATTCAGCATGTTTTTTTGCGCCTATGGAGATGGGAGGTGGAGCTAGCAGACAGGAGGCGGGGCTAACAGACGGGAAGCAGTTAGGAAGATAGATAGAGCAATTAGGGGGCGTGGCCTCTCCTCCACTGCCAGCCCCCTTTCCTCACGGGCCCCATAGCAGCTGCATGGTCTGCCTATATGGTAGGTAGGCCACTGGTGTCCATGGATGGAGGGAAGCTGTGGTTGATATTTACTGATACTCAGCAGGGGTCACTTTTTACATCAAACCTTCAAACTTTTGTAGATCAAAAAGACAGAATGTGCCCGGTATGCAAACTGTAGAGTGGGATGATTACGATGCTAGTCACAATATACATCGCACTACCTCCATGACAGTGCCACATACCACTGCCAGTCATACTCCAATGAGTTCCTCTGTCAAGATGCACTCCCGTGGCTTCTTCTCTAAGGTCTTCTCTGCCACAGAGAGGAATTACTCCATTGGCACTGGAAGAATGGCGCCATCTGCTAGAAGGCGCTTGTCATCCCGCCCTCATTTACACTGACCGCAGGAATGTGACTTACCTGAAGACAACCCAGCGTCTCAACCCTTGCCAAGCTTGGTGGTCTTTGCACGGTTTAGTTTCATCCTGCATTTCCATCTGGCTGACACAAATATCAAAGGTTTCCCCTTGTTCCTGCTGTGCCAGTCCAGCTGAAGAACATCCTACCTAGCAAGACGTTTGTCCCTATGTCCAAGAGGAAACAGGTCCTGATCTTAGTCATCTCTCCAAAATGGCCAGCCATCCTGGTCTCCGCAAGACTGTAAATCTGATTACTTGATATTACTAGTGGCCTACAAGGATTAACCCAAACACCTGCTGGTCTTCTACAGCCCTTGCCTGAGGTCCCATGGCAGAACGTAGCCATGGACTTCACTACTTGCCCGGCTTCTTCCTGTCAGTGCACTGTCATTTGGTGGCTGATTGGTTTTTGAAGATGGCTCACCTCGTGCCCCTGCTCGGTTCTCTGTCTGCCAGGCATCTGGCCAAGTTGTTTGTGGAACACATTTTCTGGTTACACGGGAGGCACTTATGCACCTGTTCCGGAACGCAGCAGCACCGTGAGTGTGTTCGCCTTCCTCTGCGAGCAAGCGCAGGTGAGTATTTAGCTTTTATTTCTTTTTTTGTTTTAATTTTTATGTGCCAACTTTGGGGGACATTGGAGGACACACACAGGAGGACATGTGGGGGGGGGGGGGGGGGAAATATTATGGGAAGGATTACTATGTGGGGGCAAATTATTATGGGAGGGATTATTATGTGGGGGAAAATTATTATGGGAGGGATTACTATGTGGGGGCAAATTATTATGGGAGGGATTACTATGTGGGGGCAAATTATTATGGGAGGGATTACTGTGTGGGGGCAAATGACTGTGTGAGGGACACTACTGTGTGGGGGACACTACTGTGTGGGGGACACTACTGTGTGGGGGACACTACTGTGTGGGGGACACTACTGTGTGGGGGCAGTGTGGGGGACACTACTGTGTGGGGGAAATGACTGTGGGTGACACTACTGTGTGGGGGCAGTGTGGGGGACACTACTGTGTGGGGGAAACTACTGTGGGGGGGCAGTGTGGGGGAAACTACTGTATGGGGGCAGTGTGGGGACATTTACAGTGTGGAGGACACACACAGGAGGACATGTGGGGGGGGGGGGGAAATATTATGGGAAGGATTACTATGTGGGGGCAAATTATTATGGGAGGGATTATTATGTGGGGGAAAATTATTATGGGAGGGATTACTATGTGGGGGCAAATTATTATGGGAGGGATTACTATGTGGGGGCAAATTATTATGGGAGGGATTATTATGTGGGGGAAAATTATTATGGGAGGGATTACTATGTGGGGGCAAATTATTATGGGAGGGATTACTATGTGGGGGCAAATTATTATGGGAGGGATTACTGTGTGGGGGCAAATGACTGTGTGAGTGACACTACTGTGTGGGGGACACTACTGTGTGGGGGACACTACTGTGTGGGGGACACTACTGTGTGGGGGACACTACTGTGTGGGGGCAGTGTGGGGGACACTACTGTGTGGGGGAAATGACTGTGGGTGACACTACTGTGTGGGGGCAGTGTGGGGGACACTACTGTGTCGGGGAAACTACTGTGGGGGGGCAGTGTGGGGGAAACTACTGTATGGGGGCAGTGTGGGGACATTTACAGTGTGGGGGACACTACTGTGTGGGGGAAATGACTGTGTGGGTGACACTACTGTGGGGGGGCAGTGTAGGGGAAACTACTTTGTAGGGGGCAGTGTAGGGGAAACTACTGTGTGGGGGAAATGCCTGTGTGGGTGACACTACTGTGTGGGGGCAGTGTGGGGGACACTACTGTGTGGGGGACACTACTGTGTGGGGGAAACTACTGTGTGGGGGCAGTGTGGGGAAAACTACTGTGTGGGGGGCAGTGTAGGGGACACTACTGTGTGGGGGACACTACTGTGTGGGGGAAACTACTGTGTGGGGGAAACTACTGTGTGGGGGCAGTGTGGGGAAAACTACTGTGTGGGGGGCAGTGTAGGGGACACTACTGTGTGGGGGAAATGCCTGTGTGGGTGACACTACTGTGTGGGGGCAGTGTGGGGGACACTACTGTGTGGGGGAAACTACTGTGTGGGGGCAGTGTGGGGAAAACTACTGTGTGGGGGGCAGTGTAGGGGACACTACTGTGTGGGGGAAACTACTGTGTGGGGGAAACTACTGTGTGGGGGCAGTGTGGGGAAAACTACTGTGTGGGTGGCAGTGTAGGGGACACTACTGTGTGGCGGCAGTGTAGGGGACACTACTGTGTGGGGGAAATGACTGTGTGGGGGCAGTGTGGGGAAAACTACTGTGTGGGGGGCAGTGTAGGGGACACTACTGTGTGGGGGGCAGGGTAGGGGACACTACTGTGTGGGGGGCAGTGTAGGGGACACTACTGTGTGGGGGGCAGTGTAGGGGACACTACTGTGTGGGGGAAACTACTGTATGGGGGCAGTGTGGGGGAACTACTGTTTAGGGGAAACTACTGTATGGGGGCAGTGTGGGGGAACTACTGTTTAGGGGAAACTACTGTATGGGGGCAGTGTGGGGGAAACTACTGTATGGGGGCAGTGTGGGGAAAACTACTGTGTGGGGGCAGTGTGGGGGAAATTACTATATGGGGGCAGTGTGGGGGAAACTACTGTATGGGGCAGTGTGGGGACATTTACTGTGTGGGGGAAACTACTGTGTAGGGGGAAAATACTTTGTGTGGGCAGTATGGGGGGGAACTACTGTGTGGGGGCAGTGTGTGGGGGGGAACTACTGTGTGGGGGCAGTGTGTGGGGGGGAACTACTGTGTGGGGGCAATATGGGGGGAACTACTGTGTGGGGGAAGTGTAGGAGAAACTACTTTGTGTGGGCAGTGTGGGGGAAACTACTGTGTAAGGGCAGTATGGGAGAAGAACTACTGTGTGGGGGCAGTATGGGGGGGGGAACTACTGTGTGGGGGCAGTATAGGGGGGAACTACTGTGTGGGAACTACTGTGTGGGGGAAATTACTGTGTGGGGGGCAGTGTGGGGAAACTACTGTGTGGGGGGAAACTACTGTGTGGGGGGGAACTACTGTATGGGGGGGGAACTACTGTGTGGGGGGGAACTACTGTGTGTGGGCAGAGTGGGAGCAGTATGGGGGGGAACTACTGTGTGGGGGAAACTACTGTGTGGGGGACACTGCTGTGTGGGGGGCAGTGTGGAGGAAACTACTGTGTGGGGGTCAGTGTGGGGGAACTACTGTGTGGGGGGGAACTACTGTGTGGGGGCAGTGTAGGAGAAACTACTTTGTGTGGGCAGTGTGGGGGCAGTATGGGGGGGGGGAACTACTGTGTGGGGGAAATTACTGTGTGGGGGAAAACTACTGTGTGGGGGCAGTGTGGGGGACACTGCTGTGTGGGGGAAACTACTGTGTGGGCGGCAGTGTGGGGGACACTAATGTGTGGAGGGCAACATGGGGACACTACTGCAGTGGGGGGGGAAAGTGTGAGGGGAACTACTGTGTGGGGGAACTACTGTGTGGGGGAAATTACTGTGTGGGGGAAATTACTGTGTGGGGGAAATTACTATGGGCAGTGTGGGGAAATACTATCTGGGGCAGGTGGGGGAAATTACTATATGGGGCAGTGTGGGGGGAAATTACTATATGGGGCAGGTGTGGGGGAAATTACTATATGGGCGCAGTGTGGGGGAAATTACTATAGGGGCGCAGTGTGGGGGAAATTACTATATGGGGCAGTGTGGGGGAAATTACTATATGGGGCAGTGTGGGGGAAATTACTATATGGGGCAGTGTGGGGGAAATTACTATATGGGGCAGTGTGGGGGAAATTACTATATGGGGCAGTGTGGGGGAAATTACTATATGGGGGCAGTGTGGGGGAAATACTATATGGGGCAGTGGGGGGAAATTACTATATGGGGCAGTGTGGGGGAAATTACTATATGGGGCAGTGTGGGGGAAATTACTATATGGGGCAGTGTGGGGGAAATTACTATATGGGGCAGTGTGGGGGAAATTACTATATGGGGCAGTGTGGGGGAAATTACTATATGGGGCAGTGTGGGGGAAATTACTATATGGGGCAGTGTGGGGGAAATTAATATGGGGCAGTGTGGGGGAAATTACTATATGGGGCAGTGTGGGGGAAATTACTATATGGGGCAGTGTGGGGGAAATTACTATATGGGGCAGTGTGGGGGAAATTACTATATGGGGCAGTGTGGGGGAAATTACTATATGGGGCAGTGTGGGGGAAATTACTATATGGGGCAGTGTGGGGGAAATTACTATATGGGGCAGTGTGGGGGAAATTACTATATGGGGCAGTGTGGGGGAAATTACTATATGGGGCAGTGTGGGGGAAATTACTATATGGGGCAGTGTGGGGGAAATTACTATATGGGGCAGTGTGGGGGAAATTACTATATGGGGCAGTGTGGGGGAAATTACTATATGGGGCAGTGTGGGGGAAATTACTATATGGGGCAGTGTGGGGGAAATTACTATATGGGGCAGTGTGGGGAAATTACTATATGGGGCAGTGTGGGGAAATTACTATATGGGGCAGTGTGGGGGAAATTACTATATGGGGCAGTGGGGGGAAATTACTATATGGGGCAGTGTGGGGGAAATTACTATATGGGGCAGTGTGGGGGAAATTACTATATGGGGCAGTGTGGGGGAAATTACTATATGGGGCAGTGTGGGGGAAATTACTATATGGGGCAGTGTGGGGGAAATTACTATGGGCAGTGTGGGGGAAATTACTATATGGGCAGTGTGGGGGAAATTACTATATGGGGCAGTGTGGGGGAAATTACTATATGGGGCAGTGTGGGGGAAATTACTATATGGGGCAGTGTGGGGGAAATTACTATATGGGCAGTGTGGGGGAAATTACTATATGGGGCAGTGTGGGGGAAATTACTATAGGGGCAGTGTGGGGAAATTACTATATGGGCAGTGTGGGGGAAATTACTATATGGGGCAGTGGGGGAAATTACTATATGGGGCAGTGTGGGGGAAATTACTATGGGGCAGTGTGGGGGAAATTACTATGGGGCAGTGTGGGGGAAATTACTGTGGGGCAGTGTGGGGGAAATTACTATATGGGGCAGTGTGGGGGAAATTACTATATGGGGCAGTGTGGGGGAAATTACTATATGGGGCAGTGTGGGGGAAATTACTATATGGGGCAGTGTGGGGGAAATTACTATATGGGCAGTGTGGGGGAAATTACTATATGGGGCAGTGTGGGGGAAACTATATGGGGCAGTGTGGGGAAATTACTATATGGGCAGTGTGGGGGAAATTACTATATGGGGCAGTGTGGG
>NW_025334375.1:0-52915 GCF_014858855.1 Bufo gargarizans
CGGTGTCAGCGCTGCCTCCTCTTCACTGTTTACCTTCTAGCCGTTGCATCTGCAGTGGTGAGCAGGTGTAATTACACCCAAGCCGTCCCATTCATTTCAATAGTAAGGCTTGGGTGTAATTACACCTGCTCACCACTGCAGATGCAACGGCTAGAAGGTAAACAGTGAAGAGGAGGCAGCGCTGACACCGTTCACGCCTTCTCTTCAAATAGCTGATCGGAGGGGGTGCCGGGTGTCGGACCCCGCCGATCTGATATTGATGACCTATCCTCAGGATAGGTCATCAATAAATATAACTTGGACAACTCCTTTAATCCAACTTTGGTGCAGAGAGTTTGTTACAATGTGTCAGTGAAGATAAAACGTATCAGTCTGGACTTTCATCTAGACCCGATACAATTGTAACAAACACATAGCTTTTGAAAGTATCATGTTTTGTATAGATTTTAAGCCTGAATATAAATATGTTTACATTCAATGACAGAAAGCAGTGATCTTGGAAATGGTGAAGAAAAGTCAAAGAACTCTCCATTATACGCTAATTACACTTTATTCACATAAACTCGATGTTTCACATGACTTTTACATATTGATGACTTATCATCAGGACTTGCCACCCCTGCCGATCAGCTGTATGAAGAGGCTGTGGTGCTCCATCAGTGGTGCGGTGCTCCATCAGTGGTGCGGTGCTCCATCAGTGGTGCGGTGCTCCATCAGTGGTGCGGTGCTCCATCAGTGGTGCGGTGCTCCATCAGTGGTGCGGTGCTCCATCAGTGGTGCGGTGCTCCATCAGTGGTGCGGTGCTCCATCAGTGGTGCGGTGCTCCATCAGTGGTGTGGTGCTCTTGCTAGGCCATATGATGTCACATTCATCGGTCACTTGGCCTAGGTGCAGCTTGGCCCATTCAAGTGAATGGGGCTGAGCTGCAATACCAAGCACAGCCACTATACAGTGTACGGCGCTGTGCTTAGTGAGCTCATGGGAGTAATGGGTGCAACGGGTCTGGAACCCCCTAGAACCATTCATATTTTTTTTTATCACTCAGACGTGGCCCTGGATTTAGGTGGGGGCGGCGGTGGTGGGGTCAGTAGGAGATGAGCACTTCCATTATGGAAGCACTCATCTCCATATTCATCTGTATCGCCATCCTCAGGCCTGTACTGCAGCGGGGCAGGGGAGGGA
The DNA here is from genome assembly GCF_014858855.1 of Bufo gargarizans. NCBI lineage: Eukaryota > Metazoa > Chordata > Amphibia > Anura > Bufonidae > Bufo > Bufo gargarizans. Next base: position 1,183 of record NW_025334375.1, read on the forward strand.
GAGGCGTCTCCCTTCCCCATTCTTCTGATGTCATTATCATGGTGCCGCCTGAGACGGGCAGCATACAGCGCGGGACACAGGCCGGAAGAGGCCTGCATCACATCGCTGACAGCCGCATAGAGGTAAGCATTAGTGGGGTTTGTTTTTTTAGATGGCGGCACAATGTAGGAAGAACCATGGGGGCATCTTGGGGCATTTATTTTTACTGGCACATTATAGGGGGCACCTGGTGGCACTAAAGGGGCATTTCTTACTGGCCCATTTTTGGAGGGGACACTATAGGGGGAGATGAGCACTATGGGGGCATCTGGGGGCATTTCTTACTGGCACATTATGGGGGGAACTACGGGGGCATTTCTTACTGGCCCTTTTTTGGGGTGGGGCACTATGGGGCCATTTCTTACTGGCACATTACAGGGGGCAGGAGCACTATGGGGGCATCTGGGGGCATTTCTTACTGGCACATTATGGGGGGTACTATGGGGGCATTTCTTACTGGCCTTTTTTTGGAGGAACACTATGGGGGCATTTCTTACTGGCACATTAAGGGTGGCACTATGGGGGAGAGGAGCACTATGGGGGGACCCGGGGGCTCTAAAGGGGCATTTTTTTACTGGCACATTGTGGGAGGCGCTATAAGGGAGAGCTGCACTATGGGGAATCTGGTGGCACTATAGGGGCATTTTTTACTGACACATTATGGGGGCACTATGGTCGTATCTGGTGGCAGTAAGGAGGCATTTTTTACGGGCACATTATGGGAGGCACTGTAGGGGAGAGCAGCACTATGCAGCATAATTTATTGGCACATTGTGGGGGGGCACTATGGGGGAGAGGAGCACTATGGAGGCATCTGGTGGCATTAAGAAGGGGCATTTGTTACTGGCACATTATGTTAAGAGTAGCACTATAGGGGCATCTGCTAGGGCCCCTTTTTTATTGGCATATTATGGGGGGCAGTATGGGTAAGAAGGAGAGGAGCATAATGGAGGCATGTTTTTGGGCACTAAGATGGGGTATTTTATACTGGAACATTATGGAGGCACTATGCGGAAGGGGGAGAGGAGCACTATGGGGGCATATACTGGGGCACTATATAGGGGTATTTTATACTGGCATACATTATGGGGACATTAGTTCAACTGCGGGCACTAAGAGGGGGTATTTATTGTACTGTCATATTATTACTACTAGGGGCATTATGGTGAGCTTTACTACTACTGGGGGCTATGGAGAACATGATTACTAGTATGGGCACTGTGTGGCATTATTACTACTAAATGTGCTCTGTCAGATAATTATTTCTATTGCTGGGATTTTGGGGATCACTGCTACTTTGAGGGGCACCCTGGCACAGTATCAGCTTAGCACCATTATTTTTGGAGGACATTATGTTTATACTATTAGTGTCCAGGACACTATTTACTGGGTGCATTTTTTTTTTTTGAGAGCACTGTGTGCCAATAATTATTGAAGGGGCACTATCTGTGTGGTACTAATACTTTCAGGGGGACAGTTTCTGCAGTATAGTATTGGGGAGCACAGCGGGCAGAGTATTGGGGTTGGCAGGATGGGGTGTTCAGAAGATGTGAAGATGATGTCTGTTTGTGAATCTCTGCAGAGACGAGAAATGGCTGAAAAAATCATCATGGCGGTCTGGTCTGAATGGAGAAGATGAGGAAACAGAACATCTACATCAGAGGTGACATCACTGGATGTAAGAGGTATGTGGCGCAATGTAGGAGAGGAGATGCTACGGCTCCTTCCTCTGCCATTTGCAGAAGGAGGATTCAGAGCTGGGTGAGGACGGCCAAAGGGGGCAGAGAGATGGCTGAAAAAATCATCATGGCGGTCTGGTCTGAATGGAGAAGATGGGGAAACAGAACATCTACATCAGAGGTGACCACTGGATGTAAGAGGTATGTGGCGCTATGTAGGAGAGGAGATGCTATGGCTCCTTCCTCTGCCATTTGCAGAAGGAGGATTCAGAGCTGGGTGAGGATGGCCAAAGGGGGCAGCAGGCCACGGGCGGGTGGCAGATGGTGGGGGGAAACCACAGGGCTTGAGTAGGATCTGGGGAGGGAGGAGAGCGGAGGAGCTTCCTGGCTTTAGCCTGCTACTGTTTATTGTATAATCTAAAGCAGGCAGTGCAGCCAGGACAGGCCTCCCCTCTCCGTGTGATGTGTAGAGCTGGACTCCTCCACCCGGATCTACTCACCTTAAATATCGAGCAGCTCCTCCTCCACTCCTCTTTTGGCGCCTTCAAGACTAGGAGGGAGGAAGTGAAACTGCAACAGCTCCTGCCATGGAACCACGTGGGGGGCAGTTTGTGACACAGAACTGGATGTTGATTCCAGTCACAGGGAGGGAAGAAGAAGAGTTTGAGTAGAGTAGCTTTATGTCGGGGCACAGAGTATTGAGTACAGGATGAGGGTGAGACTCCTACCTTCATCCTCAACAATATAATTTCAGCTGTATGGTGTTTGTTCGGAGCGGCCTCTTATATGTAGGAGAGGCTTATAACAATGGGTGGGGCCAAAATGGTTGCTTTTAATTCATGGGAGGGGCTTATTATAATGGGCGGGGCCAACAATGTGTGCAGCGCGCCGGGTTTTTTTTTTTCTCCTCGGACCCCCTTCCTTAGACAAAATTCCTGGCGCCACTGGTCCTAAATTTTACACTTCTGTTCCCACTCTTGATGCCACAATTTACAGGAAAGCAAATTACATTGTATTCCCCAGTTTAAATAGCGGGTAGTACATGGACACAGTATGGAATGTGTATGTATACACTGTCATTGGGTTATTCGGACACTATATGATATGAGAGGGGCGCAGTGCATCATCCAACCTCTCCCCAGGCACAGTGCAGTGTATACAGTAACGCCTTGTCCAGACAACAGTAAATGATGAAGCCCATGTCATAGCGTCTCCATCCTCCTCTCATAAATCACAGCTGAGCGATGGTGTCCATAAGACACAGAACATTGCGGCGCATCCAGAGATCATAACTTCAGTAAACAAGACTGGGAGCTTAGAGAGGTTTTAATCACAGTGACAGAATTATCCCCGGAGATCAGGAGATGCCGGAGAACATTCATTAGTGGATACATCAAGGTCTTCTCGTAGACTGCCGCACATGAATAGATGAGCAGGGAGAGATCTGTATCATGTTTACCGCCGCGTCTAAAATAGATGAGATGCCGTATAATATCGAATATCATTCAGTGGATCAGATCACACAAAATGAGGGTGGGCAGACATGGACATCCAGAACATCTGCCAAACTGTAGGCTCATAGGGAGTCTCTAGGGGGATGTCCGCTTTGGACAACCCCTTTTTGTTGGAAGGGCGCCCCAAAAAATATGCTGATCACAAGTTGTCCTGGACCCCTGGGGATCAGTTGTAACCTGTGGTCAAGTGTTTCCAGCAGCACCCCCACAGGTGAAAGAAAGTATTGCACAGTTCACATTAAAATCTATGTATTTTGTAACTAACTGATTAATGTCTCAGATGAAGAACTCACCTTAGAGATGAGCAAATCAATTATAATGAAAATAATTTGTTCAAAGTTCCTCGATTAGTAAGGAACTAGCCCTGCAGCACAACAGATCCAAACATCTCACCTGGCCTTGTCAATCGTGTGCCTTCGCCATCGCTGAGTATCCACTTCCAGACTAGCAGCGCATGTGCAGTTGGCATCTGTGCTGCTCAGGTAGCAGTATATCCTCTGTGCTTGCGCAGATACTGGAAGCAACAGCACATAACTCAAACCTTAACCCTAACCTCAACCATAACTCTAACCATAACTCTAACCTCAACCATGACTCTAACCTTAACTCTAACCTCAACCATAACTCTAACCTTAACCCTAAACTGAATCATGACTCTAACCTTAACCCTGAACTCAACTATAACCATAACTCTAAACTTAACTCTAACCTCAACCATGACTCTAACCTTAACCCTAACCTCAACCATAACCATAACTCTAAACTGAACTCTAACCTCAACCATGACTCTAACCTTAACCCTAATCTCAACCATAACCATAATTCTAACCTTAACCCTAACCTCAACCATGACTCTAACCTTAACCCTAACCTCAACCATAACCTTAACTCTAACCTTAACTCTAACCTCAAGCATAACTCTAACCTTAACCCTAACCTCAACCATGACTCTAATCTTAACCCTAACCTCAATCATGACTCTAACCTTAACCCTAACCTCAACCATGACTCTAAACTTAACCCTGACCTCAACCATAACCATAACTCTAACCCTAACTATAACCTCAACCATAACTCTAACCTTAACCCTAACCTCAACCATGACTCTAACCTTAACCTTAACTCTAACCTCAACCATGACTCTAACCTTAACTCTAACCTCAACCATGACTATAACCTTAACCCTAACCTCAACCATGACTCTAACCTTAACTCTAACCTCAACCATGACTCTAACCTTAACCCTAACCTCAACCATGACTCTAACCTTAACTCTAACCTCAACCATGACTATAACCTTAACCCTAACCTCAACCATGACTCTAACCTTAACTCTAACCTCAACCATGACTCTAACCTTAACCCTAACCTCAACCATGACTCTAACCTTAACTCTAACTTCAACCATGACTCTAACCTTAACCCTAACCTCAACCACGACTCTAACCTTAACTCTAACCTCAACCATGACTATAACCTTAACCCTAACCTCAACCATGACTCTAACCTTAACTCTAACCTCAACCATGACTCTAACCTTAACTCTAACCTCAACCATGACTCTATCCTTAACCCTAACCTCAACCATGACTCTAACCTTAACCCTAACCTCAACCATAACTCGCAGACAATAATTTTCTATTATGGTTGCGGTCATGTGCGGTTTGCAAATTGCAGAATGCACATGGCCGGTATCCATGTTTTGCGGATCCGCAAAGGACTACGGCTGTCTGAATGGGTCCTTAAAAAGGACCTCTTACTGCTCCTGACATGCCTGTTTTAATAGCTTCATGCATTCCCCATGTAATAATAATTCTGGAGAATCTATTCAAAAGCGTAATCAGCCTCTGGTATTTGAGGACATACTATTTGTCATTTCTGTTGTATTATTTTGGCAATTTTTTTATTTTATTAAATTCAATTTTACGTGTATATCTCATGTTCTCTAATGTATTTTAAGGATTTCCTATTGACTTTAAAGGGGTTATCCAACACTATAAACTGCCCCCCCATATGCCAGGCCCCTCACAATGAATATACTTAGCCCGCTCCCCACGCCGCTCCTGGTCCTCGCACCACTGCTACTTCTTCTCCTCATGCGCAGATGAAAAAATCTAGCGTCGGGGGGAGCAGCCAATGACAGGTGGGGACGGGGACGAGCCTTCCTAGCATCGCAGGTGACCCTAGGTAGGCTCGTCCCTGCCTTCTATTGGCTGCCCCCCACCGACACCAGATGTTTTCATCCGTGCACTGGGAGAAGAAGCCGTAGCGGTGCGGGGACCAGGAGCGGCACAGGGTAAGTATATTCCTTGTGAGGGGCGCGGCATATGGGGGGACAGTTTATAGTATTGGATAACCCCTTTAATGGGATAGAAAGTGTAAAATTTGATTAAAACAAGAGACATGTCTCTTCTTGAGGAACATTTCCGATCAGTGCCTTTATGAACCGTAGAAAGATTATAACCAGTGTTTTAGTGGTGCATTACGGTGCTTACAATGTGCGTTTTATGCTACTTATATTGCCATCTGAACATGGCCTAAGAATACATCTACACATAATGGAAATGCTGCTTTTCTATCCAGATTTGCACCGTGTTCAGGGGAGGATTGGGAGCTCAAAATGGTCCTGGAAAAAACATGGAAGGGGCCCCATGATGTAGGTGGAGGTGTTGCCAAGCCGAGTAGGCAGAGTTTTTTAACGGGCAATCGATAGCTTTTGATTATATTACTTAACATTTTTTGGGGAGATGAAGTGCCCAAAACAGCAAATCGGCCATTTTGATTTGTTTTCCATTACGGCATTCACCATACGGAATAACTACGTTTATATCTTAATAATACGTTTTTTTTGTGCGCAAAAGTGACAATGATTGTTATTTTTTTATGTTTATTTTTGTTTTTAATATGGGGAAAGGGGCTGAATAGAATTTTTATAATTTTTTTAGAGTTTTAAAAACATATTTCACTTTTTCCCCCCAAGTATTTTAAAGTTCCGCTAAGGGTCTTTAACATGCGATTGTCTGATTGCTTCTTCCATAGACTGCAATGTTTTATTATTGCAGCCTATAAATGATTTACTGCGTTCCTATGGAGGCACAAAAAGGCCTCCATGGGAACATCCCTGTGGTAGGCCTAGGGGTCTTCCAAAGACCCAATGCTGCCATAGCAGCCAAACGGCTCCCTAGATCTTGGCACGGGGGATTCATTCAGGTCCCGGAGTTGCAGAGCTCCAAAGAAAAGATGCTTCAGAGGCTGTGGTCGCAACTGATCACAGCACGTGAGGGGTTAAATGTCCCTGATTGGCCTTATTGCAGATTGAAGACAATGCCTCCGGGTGCCTGCTGTGTAAAGCAACAGACACTTGGCGGCTGTGGCGCCCCCTCAGCCTCTGAGCGGGCGCCATTTTTAAAGTCTTGACTTCTACTGTACATGTATGGCCGGGTGGTCAGGAAAGGGTTAAAATATAAGTTATTCCCCCATATAACTAGGGCCTTCAGTATTATAATAGTTAGAACACCTTTGTATATTTAAAAACTTTTTTCAAAAATGACACTGCTGGGTTGCAATTCTGTATGGGAGGCAGAAACCTTACCCACTGAGCCACAGGCTGGACTGTTGCGTGAGAGGAATTTCTGTAACTAAAAGCCTTCACCAGCATTCATGTACAATGCACTGGTATCTACATCTCTATATACCAGGACATTGGGATAACAGCAAAGGTCTAGATGAATCAGTAATCACAAAAATGTTATAGAGAGAGACGGAGAGCTAAAATGTGGTTATTGTAATTTGTTTTACTCAATTATATTTTTGGGACTACTAAATAAATTTGACTTTTGCTGTTATCCCAATGTCCTGGTATATAGAAGTGCATCTGCAGATACCAATATATTAGTAACATAGTAACGTCGATTACTGTATTTTTCGCCCTATAAGACGCACTGGCCCATAAGACGCACCTAGGTTTTTGAAGAGGAAAATAAGAAAAAAAAATGTTTTAACCAAAAGGTGTGCTTTTGGTGGGTTTTGAACTAATGGTGGTCTGTGCATGACACTACTATGGGGGATCTGTGGATGGCACTGTTATGGAGGGGATCTGTGGATGGCACTGTTATGGGGGGGTGATCTGTGGATGGCACTGTTATGGGGGGGTGATCTGTGGATGGCACTGTTATGGGGGATGATCTGTGGATGGCACTGTTATGGAGGGGGTGATCTGTGGATGGCACTGTTATGGGTGGAGGGGTGATCTGTGGATGGCACTGTTATGGGGGGGGTGATCTGTGGATGGCACTGTTATGGAGGGGGATCTGTGGATGGCAATGTTATGGGGGGTGGATCTGTGGATGGCACTGCTATATATGTGTCACCCACAGATCCCCCACCCCATAACAGTGCCATCCACATATCCTGACCCCATAATAGTGGCATCCACAGTTCACCCCCCATAACAGCGCCATCCACAGATCACCCCCCATAACAGTGCCATCCACAGATCTCCCCCCATAACAGTGCCGTCCACATATCCCCCACCCCATAACAGTGCCATCCACATATCCTGACCCCATAATAGTGGCATCCACAGTTCACCCCCCATAACAGCGCCATCCACAGATCACCCCCCATAACAGTGCCATCCACAGATCTCCCCCCATAACAGTGCCGTCCACATATCCCCCACCCCATAATAGTGGCATCCACAGATGCCCTAATATACTGGAGCTAAACCTGTGGGAGGGGCCGGTGTCACTGCTTTATTGCCTAAACTATAAACTGTGCCTGCGCCGCCTACTTTATGAATGAAGTAGGCGGCGCAGGCACGTGACATCAGTGAGTTACGGCCGGCCGCCCGCCCTGCTCTGCCTGCTACAGGACATTTAGTAAGTAGTACAGATGGGGCTGGGGATAGGAACTTCGATGAAAGCTATTATTATAAAAGGTTTAGGCAATAAGGAAGTGAGTGAGCGGCGGGGCCGGAGTACAGTGACCGCACCGGCCCCGCCGCATTTGCATGACACCGGCCCCTCCTCCCTCCCCGTCCAGCTGATACATCGCAGTCTGCCATGTAAAATGGCAGCATTTGCCCCATAAGACGCAGGGGCATTTCCCCCCACTTTAAACCTTATCTTTAATGGGGTTTTCCAAGATATTTTTACTAATGACCCATCCTCTGAATAGGTCATCAGTATCTCACTGGTAGGGGTCCGACACCTAGGAAACCGACCGATTTGAGAAGGCACCAGCACTCGCAGTAGAGCCGCAGCCTTCTTGCAGCTTTGCCTTGGCCATATGATGTCATCGGTCACATGGTCCAGGTGCCGCTATCAAATGGACGGCACTGTGCTTGGTAAGCAAAAAGAAGGCCGCAGAACTTCTGCAAGCACAGGTACCTTCTCAAACAGCTGATTGGCAGGGGTCCCAGATGTCGGAACCCCCCCAATCAGATACAGATCGGTGGACATCCGGGAACCCGCCGATACAGAGGCTAGGTAATCAGTAAAAAGATCTTGGAAAACCCTTTTAACCATAACTCTAAGCTTAACTCTAGTCCACGACCGCCTTTTCTAAACTTTGCCATCTGTAAGGTTAGAGCTATTATCCGTGAGAAATTCTGTGAGCTACATCAGCTAATGGAGATGGCGAGACCGGCGCCTTGTATCGCAACCCTCTGCCTCTGACGTAAAGGTCATATTTGCATTCCCGAGCTCAAACTGCTCATTTCTACAGTACACAGATCATGATTCATTACCCTGGGATGTAAAAATTCCAATAATCCTTTGTCAAGCCTGTTGACATATAAGGTGAGACTCCCTGTGTCTCTCGGGGTAATGGATGACTTGATTATCTAAAAGCCCCCAATAAAACTCCCCGGTCCCTCCCATTCTTGGGAAGATTCTTCTCCCGACGGCTAATTTCTCATAAAATTATAGGCCTGCAGTTTGTAATTCACTCAAACAATGGCAATTAGTATCTACATTTATTCCTGTGTCTTCTCTGCCAAGGAAGAGAAGGTAATATTTATGTTTGATTTTTAATTATTGCCTTTTAACGAACCATTCCTGCTGATTAGAGTCAGAGAACTGCCATCAATGGGATTTTGGAGTACTGGCGGCCAATAGTGGGCCAACAATTGGCAGGTTTCTGCAAATCTAAAAAATTTCACAAAGTTTTTGGACCAACCTCTTGATCCAAGCTATGTTAAAACACAATTTGTAGTTACTCTCCGCCCAGGTCTGACAGGCTATAGGAGACGTACTATGTGTACTGTGGACTAGTTGTGTGTTGGACTATAGGGTGCTTACTTGTATGACATTAGTGTCGCAGGATTTGTATCAAGGACCTTTCATGTCTATTTTAGCAAATTCTTCCATTCTTCATGAAATAAGAATTCTAAGAGCTTTTCTTGGAACACTTGTGCTGTTACTCTGCTATTCCTCCTAGAAATGTATGAATAAGATATCATTATATTCAACTGTAATAAGAACAGGCATAGTATACACAGGAGCCACAACTTCTGCCTGGTTATTTCACTATAGGACTATATCTGTAATAGAATATGCCACCAATGTCACAGATAGGTGCAGGTCTTACCTCTGGGACCTGCTCTTATCTCTAGAATGGGCCCCCGAAAGTGAAGGAGAGTTCACCGTGCATACTATCTACTGACTTCTATGGCAGCTTCGAACATAGCTGACCAAGCGTGCTTGGTTATTTTCGGAATTCCCAAAGAACTGAGTGGAGTGTGCACTATGCATGCATGGCGACCTCTTCATTCCTCGCTATCGGAATTCCGGACTATCTGGTGCTCGGCTATTTTCATAATCCCTGTAGAAGTGAATGGAGGATGGCTGCGCTTGCGCGGTGTGCTCTCTTTCCCTTTTGGGGGCCCTTAATGGAGATAGGGGTGGGGTACAGGAGACCCAAACCTATCTGATGTCAGTGGCATATCGAGCAATATGCCACCAATAAGACCTCTTTAAAGATATATTCCTTTGTATTTTTCCATTGGCCCAACCTACCACCTATATGGCTACAGTGACAGTTTTTGCTAATCCTGTCTACATGTGTTACCCCCAACTGCTGCCAATTCAAATCAAACTAAAAAATGAGGCCAGTTTGATATTTTTTCGAGAGTCAATAAATTCCTAATCTCAGCTAGAATTAATTCCTAAATTTTCAGGAGGAACAAATGTTCTAGAATTGTTATTATGGGAAATTGTAGTAATTACATGTGGGAAAAGGTCCTTTTTTAGGTTAAAAGGGTTTTCCAGCAGAAGAAATGTAAGTCAGACAGTGACGGTCCAGCAGCTCAAACCATAAGCTATTATACTGATAGAATCCTGTTCCATGTTGAGAACCTCACAATGCCCTCTCTTTTAGGGTCCATTAGCTCCCAACCATTTGAGTAGCCTCCACTAAAACACAGAATAGCATTCTTCATCCTCGTCAAGAAAAAACTCCTTCACGATTATAAAAACTCACACTTTGGACTTATCTATTTCAATCTTGTGGGCCTCATTGGGACAGAGTTGTGTATGTAAAGTAATCGACGGATTTTTACAGTTCACCATGTTGAGGTTGGAATAATAATAGATTTATTTGTATGTTTTGGGACAAAAGTGTATTTTGATATTCTTGGTATGGTCCAGATCTCGTTCTTTTTTGAGATTGCGTGGTGTGAAGTTGATCCAGGTGATTGTCATGGGTAGAGTCACGGGAATCAAGATAGAGAGGAGGTGCACCCCCTGAGCTGCCACCCGGTCCCCTGTCCCTGCCTACTTGCACCACCCACCCTAGGTGACGGAGCGCAACTGGGCAACAGTCCCTAACCTACTAAGTGCAAGCAGAGAGAAAGAGACAGCAGGGAAGAGGACAGCCACTGAGAAGTTACAATAAGCGGACAAAAGGTAGAACAAAAAAGGAAGGCGAGGCGGGTGAACTAGCCGAGGTCAGTCCAGGAGGTCACATCAGAACAAGGGAAGAGGCAAAGACAAATCTGTAAACAAGCCGAGGTCAAAATCCAAGAGGTAGCGTCAAGGTACAGGGAGCAGGCAGAAGAGGTGTTAAGAGGCGGATAGAGGTTCAATTCCAGAGGTAGCTTAATAACAATAAAGTACACAGCCTATAGGATGAAAATCACAGACAACCTGTAGCCAGCAGGCCACCTGTATTTATAGTGGGGAGTGAGGGTCATGTGACGTGGCCAGCGTCACATGACCGACAGACAGACAAGTCGAGCACTGAGTGATCAGCTCGGTGCTCAAGGCAGACCTAGGAGCAGGGAGCCTCCCAGCTACCAAAGCCACCCTGGGAATGAGGCCAAACACAGATCCTCACTCCCGAAGATAAGCAGCAGGTCTGCGGCTGATGAGAGACCGAGTGCGCCCTTGGCGCCCCGTTACAGTGAAGATATAAAACTGCCATAGACCTTCTATATATTTAAGACTCCTTCTGGATTAAGTAGTCACCTTGGTGTCTTTTATCTTTCTTTATTCATTTTGGTCCTTACTCCTCATGAATCACCAAGTGGCAAATCTACACTCAAGGTAGGAACACGACTGGCTTCTCAAACAAGTCTCATCTTCTCAATACAAGTACATGCAAAAACAGGCACAAAGCAAAAATAGTACACAAGTAAGAGATGTATTATATACGGAATAATGACCTTCACAACATCCAACCATCTTGAACCATATCATCCAAAAATAAGATGTTTTATTTATAGAGTACATTGTATTTTCTTTTAGGTGACCATCAGCAAAATTATAATCACCTCGTGCTCAATAACTCCTCCCAGACACCCACAAACGGTAAGACGATTTCCCAGTTTCAGGACCTCATATAAATACAGTCTAACCACTGGATTTCTACAATTTCCCTTTCAACCCTGTTAGTCCATAGATAACAGTTAGGGTTGCAGAGGTTCTACCTGCATCGATGACCTTATGACTTGAGAGCCCATTGGCCCCCTTGCAACCTAAGATTACCAGTTGATATCATAGTGCCCTGATCACATATGATACTATTTGGGAAAGGATGAAGCAGGGTTAGTTAGTCCTGGTGCTGAAGAATATTTATGATTATAGATTGTAAACTCATATGGCTGGGGCCTTCACACATCATTTATGTCGTTTTTCATTGTTTGTATCTGTTCTGTATTGTACTGTATTGTATTCCATATTGTTTTAATGTATTTGTTTCTTAGAAATGTAAGTAATTAATGTACGTGTTTGAGAATGTATGGTAATAATATTAGGGTATTCCACCTAGCTTCAGAGCAAATCCAACCAAATACTAATGTTGGCACCATAAAATCCACGGCATGCAATGAAAGAAATACATTGTGCAGATAATGTTCAAGGTTTGTTTTCAACAAATGGAGTCACCATTAAACTGTTAAATAGTGTTGAGCGCGAATATTCTAATCGCGAATATTAGCACTGTGAGAATTTGCATATATCTTCGTAATCACGAATATTCTAGATTTTTTTATCACTAGATAAACCTATGATGTTTTTTCACTTATTGTATATACAGTTTTAAGAAAAAGTATGTGAACCCTTTGAAATGATATGGATTTCTGCACAAATTGGTCATAAAATGTGATCTGATCTTCATCTAAGTCACAACAATAGACAATCACAGTCGGCTTAATCTAATAACACACAAAGAATTAAATTTTACCATGTTTTTATTGAACACACCATGTAAACATTCACAGTGCAGGTGGGAAAAGTATGTGAACCCCTAGACTAATGACATCTCCAAGAGCTAATTGGAGTGAGGTGTCAGCCAACTGGAGTCCAATCAATGAGATGAGATTGGAGATGTTGTTTACAGCTACTCTGCCCTATAAAAAACACACACCAGTTCTGGGTTTGCTTTTCACAAGAAGCATTGCCTGATGTGAATGATGCCTCACACAAAAGAGCTCTCAGAAGACCTACGATTAAGAATTGTTGACTTGCATAAAGCTGGAAAGGGTTATAAAAGTATCTCCAAAAGCCTTGCTGTTCATCAGTCCACGGTAAGACAAATTGTCTATAAATGGAGAAAGTTCCGCACTGCTGCTACTCTCCCTAGGAGTGGCCGTCCTGTAAAGAGGACTGCAAGAGCACAGCGCAGACTGCTGAATGAGGTGAAGAAGAATCCTAGAGTGTCAGCTAAAGACTTACAGAAGTCTCTGGCATATGCTAACATGCCTGTTAGCGAATCTACGAAACATAAAACAGTAAACAAGAATGAATTTCATGGGAGGATACCACAGAGGAAGCCACTGCTGTCCAAAAAAAAACCCATTGCTGCACGTTTACAGTTTGCACAAGAGCACCTGGATGTTCCACAGCAGTACTGGCAAAATATTCTGTGGACAGATGGAACCAAAGTTGAGTGGTTTGGAAGAAACACACAACACTATGTGTGGAGAAAAAGAGGCACAGCACACCAACATCCAAACCTCATCCCAACTGTGAGGTATGGTAGTGGGGGCATCATGGTTTGGGCTGCTTTGCTGCATCAGGGCCTGGACGGATTACTATCATCGAAGGAAAAATGAATTCCCAAGTTTATCAAGACCTTTTTTCAGGAGGACTTAAGGCCATCTGTCCACCAGCTGAAGCTCAACAGAAGATGGGTGTTGCAATAGGACAACAACCCAAAGCAAAGAAGTAAATCAACAACAGAATGGCTTAAACAGAAGAAAATACGCCTTCTGGAGTGGCCCAGTCAGAGTCCTGACCTCAACCCGATTGAGATGCTGTGGCATGACCTCAAGAAAGCGATTCACACCAGACATCCCAAGAATATTGCTGAACTGAAACAGCTGTAAAGAGGAATGGTCAAGAATTACTCCTGACCGTTGTGCACGTCTGATCTGCTACTACAGGGAACGTTTGGTGGAAGTTATTGCTGCCAAAGGAGGTTCAACCAGTTATTAAATCCAAGGGTTCACATACTTTTTCCACCTGCACTGTGAATGTTTACATGGTGTGTTCAATAAATACATGGTAACATTTAATTATTTGTGTGTTATTAGTTTAAGCAGACTGTGATTGTCTATTGTTGTGACTTAGATGAAGATCAGATCACATTTTATGACCAATTTGTGCAGAAATCCATATCATTCCAAAGGGTTCACATACTTTTTCTTGCAACTGTAGCTTCTCTTTATCCTTACTATGCTATCTAGTATCCATACTTTCTTTGCCTATCATTAATACATTTTTATTATAAGTATTTTCCTACATATCAGTAATAATTTCCTACATATCAGTAATAATTTCTTTTTATAGATGCTATATTATTTTAAGAAAAAAAACATCACCTATAACATACAATAGACAACATATAACAGACAATCACACAAAGGCTATATACCAAAAGCCAGGTATGTGCAAGCCAACAATCTATCCATGAGATAGGTACAGTCAGTATACATTACAATAGAAGCCTTGTGTGCAATAAGACATTAAACTCAAAGTTGCTTGGTTTTTGTTGGATGGCTTGGGGGACCTGCGCACCTAGATCATTATCATTAGGGTGACAAAAATTGTAAACCATTTTTTGGGATGCCAGCTAACTCTTCTCTCACTGCTTAGGAGAGCTGCATTAAAAAAATTTCAGTTTTCTAATTGTCCTAACATTTATATTCAATAACCTTTCTATATGGTTTTGTCATATAAACTCATTTACATAAACATGGGCATATGGGAAGACATGCAAATAGTGTTTCAGCTGAAAAACAAGGCAGATTCTGCTAATTTGAATGTCTTTCCCATATGCCCATATTTATGTAAATGAGCTTACATGACAAAACAGTATAGAAAGGTTATTGAATATAAATGTTAGGACAATTAGAAAACAGAATTTTTTTTATGCAGCCCTCCTAAGCAGTGAGAGAAAAGTTAGCTGGCATCCCAATTTTTTTTTACAATTTTTGTCACCCTAATGATAATGATCTAGGTGCATAGGTCCCCCAAGCCATCCAACAAAAAAAAAAAATCAAGCAACTTTGAGGCTTACTGGCTCTCAGTCAGATGAGAGCTGGTTTTAAATACCTCAGATGGGATGGACCATTTAGGAATGATAGAACTTGATAAGAAAGTCTGATGATGATGATGATGGGATGGAATGTTTATAAGTGATAGGAATATTTATAATCTATCTCGGGGGGAGGAGAGCTGGTCTTGAAATGTCTCATAATGCACAAGACTGTCATTATAAGGTATACTGACTACCTGTCTCACGGATGGGTTGTTGGCTTGCACATACCTGGCTTTTGGCATATATCTTTTGTGTGATTGTCTATTTATTATATGTTATAGGTAATGAAGTTGTACGTGCAATATACATACTATACATTACCAATTTTTGCAATCATGAATTTGCAAATTTATGGCGAATATTTGGCCATAAATTTGCAAAATATCGCAAATTTTAATATTGCCTATGCCGCTCATCACTACTCTTAAAGCTGGAATATCCATGGATATAGCAAACTGGGAAAGATCCCTGTTTTGTCAGGATTGCCTCATGGTCATTCACACTTGCTCAAATTCTGATGACCTCCATTTAGTAAAGATCACATTCCCAGAAGCTTGCTGGGGTTCCTGAGTGTTCTGATGAAATTGGCCTTGTAAGGTATGGTATGTAACTGGTAGTAGCATCCAGTAGTAGATAGTCATGGTAGCATGTAGGTGCAGAATGAAACCTGTTAGATTTCTGTGGATTTTATCCATGACAAGATTGATGAAGTCCTCATAACTATGTGGTCCTCTTAAACTCATCTGTTCTTCAAAGAACTGGAAATTATTCATGTCCCAAGGCACGGAGACCTCTGACCAAATTATAATGGCATTGGGCACTTTAGCAATAACCACTTAGAAAGTCAGTGGAGGTCCCATATTAACAATGCCCATCATCATCTCTTCCAATCTGTCTCTATGACATATCAGAAGAGAACCTTAAATCTTACATAATCCTACCATATACAAAACCAAAATCAGTGTAGGTTCTATATTACCACCACCCGCTATTGGTGACTTCTGATGTCTCAGAAAATAGTGCAAGGTGGGAGCTTCATTAAAGCGGCATTCCAATCAGTAAAATATATCACCTATTCACTGGATAGGTGAAAAATTGTAGATCCTGGAGGTCCCAGCTGAATCACACCAGTGGAAGATCTAAATTCCCGCAGTCGCAAGACCAGATCTTAGTCTAGAATGGAGCAGCAGGGATTATGCTAAACAGCAACACCATTATAAACTTCCCTAGCCTTTGTCCTACAGTTGGTCAGAATAGGAGACCTAGGTCCTCCATTCTGGTGATTGGTGTGGGTTCCTGCAATTGCACCCTCACCGATCTAGCACTTATCACTAGAGATGATACATCCGAAGTCGCTTTGCTAAAAAATGGAGATACTTCTCCATACAGCATTAGAATGTACTGCCTCCGATGAGGCAAAGTCTGTTATTCACGAAGTCGCGCATGACTTCTTTGAATAATTTCGGTAATTGATTATTACAGTGAAAAACCTTGGAACCGAACTTGACTTCGGTTCTAATGTACCACTCAGAACAGAAGCCGAGTTCGGTTCCAAGATTTGAAGTGTTTTTTCACTGTAATAATCAATTACTGAAGTTATTCAAGAAAGTTTTGAATTGTTTTGAAGTGTTGTATTGCGGATCCGCAGTACCCCGGGCTGCAAATGGATGGCACTAAGGCACTAAATAGAGAAGTCCTTTTCCTTCCGCAGCTGCGGACAAGAATAGGATATGCTCTATTTTCATGCGGAGCTGTGGACCTGAAGATCGGGGCCGCGCTCCAGAAATGCGGATGCGGAGAGCACATAGTGTCTGTCCCCATAGAGAATGAATCGGTCCGCACCCGTTCCGCACAATTGTGGAACTGATGCGGACCACACTTGCGGACGTGTGAATGGAGCCTAATACTGCACGGGGACGAATCTCTGTACAGTATTCTAACTAATTTTTTTGCGAAGCGGCTTCTGATGTAGCATCCGAAGCTCGCTTCTCTAATCTCTACTTATCATCTATCTAGTGAATAGATGATAAACGATTTTGGCACGAACACCATTTAAAGTACTTCGCAGTACATCATATGCAACATAAATTTCATCTTTGGGCAGATTTACTAATTAAAATGTGCCAGAATGTTAGCTAAAATTTACCAATGCACCAAATTTATAAAAAATATAAATGTAGACACATTTTGTGCCTCACTCAAAAAGATGCATGGCTTAGCCAAAAGGGGTGTGGCTTATCCAAAAGGGGGGTGGCTTAGCATGTGGGGACTGAAATTTTCCTGAAAAAATTCCTGGCAGAAAGTAAGCCATCCATCTAGACAAACTTTGCCCAAATGAGAGCCTGAGGCAGCAAACTGATTTATCCACTGCATCTAAATTGCAAAGCGATACGAGAATCTCAGGAACCTGCATTGGGTTGACCATGTCTAATAGTGTTCCCAGGGAATATATACCGGTAGTTTTATTAACTCTAGATATGAAGCTAGAAACTTTAAACAAGACCTGTGACCACAAAGTGAAATGCAGTCTGAAAGCACCATGTTATAGAGCAGGGGGAGCTTAGCAGAACGATATATAGCTGTACGGGTAAAACCTGTAATTTATACCTTTATATCTCAGCCTTTTTCCACTTCCTGTGAAGAGCTATCGGTACAGGAGGTGTTATCAGTTATGACACTTGTACACACATGTATAGATAATCAATCACTGATAACGCCTCCCTCCTATTCTGACAGCTCTTCACAGGAAGTGGAAAAAGGCAGAGCTATACCTTATTTTTCAGACTATAAGACGCATATTTTCCCCCCAAAAGTGAGGGGAAAATGGAAGTGCATCTTATAGTCCGAATGTTAATGCCCACTTCCATTACGGAAGCGGTCATTAGCATGCAGAAGATGCGAGAGTGGTGAAGGAAGCGCAGTGCTGACTCTACTCACCCTACCTGGTCTTCTTCCAACTTTGGTCTGCACTGTGTCCTGATGGCGTGCAGTGTCAGGACGTTGTGCAGTGTGGCTCACACTATGACCTGATGCTGAGCAATGTCTGGTCACAGTGTAGTGTGGGCCAGAAGATCACCAGGGAGCGGTGAGCGACTGGTAGCACCGTCCTAAGCAAGCAAGGTTTATGTATATATATATTTTTTTGTCTGCTCTGAGGCTGATGTGGTCTGATCTGAGGCTGATGTGGTCTGATCTGAGGCTGATGGGGGTCTGATCTGAGGCTGATGGAGGTCTGATCTGAGGCTGATGGGCGTCTGATCTGAGGCTAATGTGGTCTGATCTGAGGCTGATGGGGGTCTGATCTGAGGCTGATGGGGGTCTGATCTGAGGCTGATGGGGGTCTGATCTGAGGCTGATGGAGGTCTGATCTGAGGCTGATGGAGGTCTGATCTGAGGCTAATGTGGTCTGATCTGAGGCTGATGGAGGTCTGATCTGAGGCTGATGGAGGTCTGATCTGAGGCTAATGTGGTCTGATCTGAGGCTGATGGAGGTCTGATCTGAGGCTGATGGGGGTCTGATCTGAGGCTGATGGGGGTCTGATCTGAGGCTAATGTGGTCTGATCTGAGGCTGATGTGGTCTGATCTGAGGCTAATGTTGTCTGATCTGAGGCTGATGGGGGTCTGATCTGAGGCTAATGTGGTCTGATCTGAGGCTGATGTGGTCTGATCTGAGGCTGATAAGGGTCTGATCAGAGGCTGATGGAGCTTGAGGGTCTGAGTGTCTGATCTGAGGCTGATGGAGCTTGGGGGTCTAATGAGGATCTCATCTTAGGTCTGATGGAGCTTGAGGGTCTGCTGTTGGGATATAATCTGAAGTCTGATGAAGAATGTAATCTGATTTGGGGGTCTGATGAGGATTTTCCTCCTCCAAATCCTAGGTGTGTCTTATAGTCTGTAAAATATGGTAAATATATAAATTGCAAGTTATACTGAATCTTTTCGCACACTCCAGGCTTCTCCTGCTTTATAACATGGTGCCTGCATATTGCATTGCATTTTATGGTGACAGGTTCTCTTTAAATCGAAACTCAGTGGAGTTTACTGCAAATTACATAAGTCGCTTTCTTTTGATACTGGAGCAAAGTTTCGCATGGGAGAATTCTGATTCTGGCTCGGTCCCTAGAACTCCCTGAGACGTCTATTCGTAGTTCAGACAATTAAAGAGAGCGCTGCTGATTGACAGTGACCTCAGCTCTGCAGAGATCGGAGCAGAACATACATCTCCCACTGTGGAGGTTGTTCTTGAAACATATGTAAATGAAGCTTAAAGCTTCCAAAGTGTTCAGATGTGTGACTGCTGGCAAAATAGCAGATGCCTTTTTTCCTAAACTATATTTATGTACAAACTGACATTCACTGTGATGTACGTGGTAGTGGTCGTATTTTATACAATATCCTTTTTTCAAGGCCACAGGAAGTGATATACTAAAATGTTCTAATGGATAAAAGCTTATACCAGCTGTACATATATAATTATATACAGGAGATACCCAGGTTATACCAGCATGCTCCATATCACTGTATACAAGAAGATGTATAACTTATACCAGCTGTACATATATAATTATATACAGGAGATGCCCATGTTATACCAGCTGTACATATATAATTATATACAGGAGATGCCCAGGTTATACCAGCTGTACATATATAATTATATACAGGAGATACCCAGGTTATACCAGCCTGGTCCATATCACTATATACAAGAAGATGTATAACTTATACCAGCTGTACATATATAATTATATACAGGAGATACCCAGGTTATACCAGCATGGTCTATATTACTATATACAGGAGATACCCAGGTTATACCAGCTGTACATATATAATTATATACAGGAGATACCCAGGTTATACCAGCATGCTCCATATCACTATATACAAGAAGATGTATATCTTATACCAGCTGTACATATATAATTATATACAGGAGATACCCAGGTTATACCAGCATGCTCCATATCACTATATACAAGAAGATGTATAACTTATACCAGCTGTACATATATAATTATATACAGGAGATACCCAGGTTATACCAGCATGCTCCATATCACTATATACAAGAAGATGTATATCTTATACCAGCTGTACATATATAATTATATACAGGAGATACCCAGGTTATACCAGCTGTACATATATAATTATATACAGGAGATGCCCAGGTTATACCAGCTGTACATATATAATTATATACAGGAGATACCCAGGTTATACCAGCTGTACATATATAATTATATACAGGAGATACCCAGGTTATACCAGCATGCTCCATATCACTGTATACAAGAAGATGTATAACTTATACCAGCTGTACATATATAATTATATACAGGAGATGCCCATGTTATACCAGCTGTACATATATAATTATATACAGGAGATGCCCAGGTTATACCAGCTGTACATATATAATTATATACAGGAGATACCCAGGTTATACCAGCCTGGTCCATATCACTATATACAAGAAGATGTATAACTTATACCAGCTGTACATATATAATTATATACAGGAGATACCCAGGTTATACCAGCATGGTCTATATTACTATATACAGGAGATACCCAGGTTATACCAGCTGTACATATATAATTATATACAGGAGATACCCAGGTTATACCAGCATGCTCCATATCACTATATACAAGAAGATGTATATCTTATACCAGCTGTACATATATAATTATATACAGGAGATACCCAGGTTATACCAGCATGCTCCATATCACTATATACAAGAAGATGTATAACTTATACCAGCTGTACATATATAATTATATACAGGAGATACCCAGGTTATACCAGCATGCTCCATATCACTATATACAAGAAGATGTATATCTTATACCAGCTGTACATATATAATTATATACAGGAGATACCCAGGTTATACCAGCTGTACATATATAATTATATACAGGAGATGCCCAGGTTATACCAGCTGTACATATATAATTATATACAGGAGATACCCAGGTTATACCAGCTGTACATATATAATTATATACAGGAGATACCCAGGTTATACCAGCATGCTCCATATCACTATATACAAGAAGATGTATAACTTATACCAGCTGTACATATATAATTATATACAGGAGATACCCAGGTTATACCAGCATGCTCCATATCACTATATACAAGAAGATGTATAACTTATACCAGCTGTACATATATAATTATATACAGGAGATACCCAGGTTATACCAGCATGCTCCATATCACTATATACAAGAAGATGTATAACTTATACCAGCTGTACATATATAATTATATACAGGAGATGCCCAGGTTATACCAGCATGGTCCATATCACTATATACAAGATGTATACCTTATACCAGCTGTACATATATAATTATATACAGGAGATGCCCAGGTTATACCAGCATGCTCCATATCACTATATACAAGAAGATGTATAACTTATACCAGCTGTACATATATAATTATATACAGGAGATACCCAGGTTATACCAGCTGTACATATATAATTATATACAGGAGATGCCCAGGTTATACCAGCATGGTCCATATCACTATATACAAGAAGATGTATAACTTATACCAGCTGTACATATATAATTATATACAGGAGATGCCCAGGTTATACCAGCATGGTCCATATCACTATATACAAGAAGATGTATAACTTATACCAGCTGTACATATATAATTATATACAGGAGATACCCAGGTTATACCAGCATGGTCCATATCACTATATACAAGAAGATGTATAACTTATACCAGCTGTACATATATAATTATATACAGGAGATACCCAGGTTATACCAGCATGGTCCGTATCACTATATACAAGAAGATGTATAACTTATACCAGCTGTACATATATAATTATATACAGGAGATGCCCAGGTTATACCAGCATGCTCCATATCACTATATACAGGAAGATGTATAACTTATACCAGCTGTACATATATAATTATATACAGGAGATGCCCAGGTTATACCCGCATGCTCCATATCACTATATACAAGAAGAGGTATAACTTATACCAGCTGTACATATATAATTATATACAGGAGATGCCCAGGTTATACCAGCATGCTCCATATCACTATATACAAGAAGAGGTATAACTTATACCAGCTGTACATATATAATTATATACAGGAGATGCCCAGGTTATACCAGCTGTACATATATAATTATATACAGGAGATGCCCAGGTTATACCAGCTGTACATATATAATTATATACAGGAGATGCCCAGGTTATACCAGCTGTACATATATAATTATATACAGGAGATGCCCAGGTTATACCAGCATGCTCCATATCACTATATACAAGGAGATGTATAACTTATACCAGCTGTACATATATAATTATATACAGGAGATACCCAGGTTATACCAGCATGGTCCGTATCACTATATACAAGAAGATGTATAACTTATACCAGCTGTACATATATAATTATATACAGGAGATGCCCAGGTTATACCAGCATGCTCCATATCACTATATACAAGAAGAGGTATAACTTATACCAGCTGTACATATATAATTATATACAGGAGATGCCCAGGTTATACCAGCTGTACATATATAATTATATACAGGAGATGCCCAGGTTATACCAGCTGTACATATATAATTATATACAGGAGATGCCCAGGTTATACCAGCTGTACATATATAATTATATACAGGAGATGCCCAGGTTATACCAGCTGTACATATATAATTATATACAGGAGTTGCCCAGGTTATACCAGCATGCTCTATATCACTATATACAAGAAGATGTATAACTTATACCAGCTGTACATATATAATTATATACAGGAGATACCCAGGTTATACCAGCATGCTCCATATCACTATATACAAGGAGATGTATAACTTATACCAGCTGTACATATATAATTATATACAGGAGATACCCAGGTTATACCAGCATGGTCCATATCACTATATACAAGGAGATGTATAACTTATACCAGCTGTACATATATAATTATATACAGGAGATACCCAGGTTATACCAGCATGCTCCATATCACTATATACAAGGAGATGTATAACTTATACCAGCTGTACATATATAATTATATACAGGAGATACCCAGGTTATACCAGCATGGTCCATATTACTATATACAAGGAGATGTATAACTTATACCAGCTGCACATATATAATTATATACAGGAGATGCCCAGGTTATACCAGCATGCTCCATATCACTATATACAAGGAGATGTATAACTTATACCAGCTGTACATATATAATTATATACAGGAGATGCCCAGGTTATACCAGCATGGTCCATATCACTATATACAAGAAGATGTATAACTTATACCAGCTGTACATATATAATTATATACAGGAGATACCCAGGTTATACCAGCATGGTCCATATCACTATATACAAGAAGATGTATAACTTATACCAGCTGTACATATATAATTATATACAGGAGATACCCAGGTTATACCAGCTGTACATATATAATTGTATACAGGAGATACCCAGGTTATACCAGCATGGTCCATATCACTATATACAAGAAGATGTATAACTTATACCAGCTGTACATATATAATTATATACAGGAGATGCCCAGGTTATACCAGCATGCTCCATATCACTATATACAGGAAGATGTATAGCTTTGTATGTTTGTAGTAGACTGGCTCATGCTCTGTCTTATTTTACATATCTATTTTGTTTCTAACAGAAAAACCACGTGTGAACAACATCCTGACCTCTGCGACGGAACCGTATGACCTTTCCTTCTCCCGATCCTTTCAGAACCTCTCCCACCTCCCCCCATCCTACGAGTCGGCTGTCAAGACCAATCCAAGTAAATATTCCTCTCTGAAGAGATTAAGTAGGTGTCGTTCATTTAATTTCATGTTCATTGCCTTGGGCAGGTGGTCACAGCATTGATGACCGGTCAATGTGCTGCTAACGCATTTCATGTGCATTGCCTTTCTGTGTTTCTGCTTTATGTATGTAAACTCTAGGTGAAATTTATAAAACTCTCTTTCATCTCAATGCCAAACTTCTGGTGCTGTATATTCGGATGATGGTTTAGACTAACCCAAACTCCAACCACCCCACCCCAACGCCTGCCTAAGAAATTAGTAACTTCACTGTTGCATGAAGAACTGAAGTACACCAACTAATAGCATCCGTCAAACCGTACCTGATCTTAGAAATGCTCCATTGCTTTTGACCCAACTTTCTCGAAAAACCCTACCTTTCATAAATGAAGACCACCAAGACTATTTGCTGGAAGCTGGAAGCCCAAAGTAGCTGTTTCTCTCTAGCTCTGTTTCTCCTTTTATCTATGCCTGTTTTTAAAAAACTGAAACAGATCGCAACAGAAAAGAATAAGATAATGGACGGAGACAACAGAATGATGACTTATGGAGAAACACTCAAGCTGGTGCTCCACCACCATTTCTTCTCACCTTTTTCTCCTGACCTCACGCTAGATCTCATCTACGCCTCTTTTTTCTACAACCGAAGGTCGCAGATGAAAGCCAAATCTTCGCCCAGAACAATAATGCAGACGGATCCACCTTCCCCCCTTCCTCTGTCATCCTTGCCCATTTTTGTTTTGGTAAAACAGGCACAGATGACAACAGAGGGGGAATGGACAAGCAACTCACGAGGACCTCGGAAACATCGTGGCATACATTTGTAAAACATGAATCCTTGAGAAGATTTGCCTGAGGGCAGTGGGGATGGGGGAGGTCAAATTCTACTTCTGCTGGAACGATGTAAAATAATACTTCTTGATCGGTATAATGCATTTCTGGATTTGATGAATTTTTTTAGGACGTTTAGCGAGATTAATTGCCTTTCACAGTCACTTGAGAGATTTTACAGCGCACCCTCCATCTAATATCATTTACCGCGCAAACTGTTTAGCCAAAAAACCAAATTGCTCACTTTGCGGTGACGCACCCGATGAGCGGAGAGAACAGGACAGAATTCATCAGTGTCAGCGCCAGGGCTGAAGGCTTCCTCTGTATATGTATGAATGAACAGACTTGACGACTCCGCCGCAATCATCTGACTTACCCGGGAAGGATATCTCAAATACACCGGCTAATTTATTTTGCATATACAGTAAAGTAATATTTTTCTCGGAAAGACAAAGAGGAAATTATAAAGCGCTCCCGGAGACTCGGGAGCGGTGAATATTTATTAACTTTTATCTCGCATAGGCGAGACAATAAATCACGTGGTGGCACATCCAGGGATGTCGGAGGTTAGTACAACAGGCTTTCAATTAAAGTGCCCGTCCCATGCACAGTGTGGGCAGAGGTGGCACCAAGAAAGACCCTTTGTCCAATATCAGGAGACGCTTCATAGTAAGGGGCAATTTACACATTCACACCTCTAAACCCGCTAATATATATCACGTTTTCCAGATCTCTGCTTGCTGTCATGGCCACTTCCTGCTCTAAGGAGAAGACTGTTTCACTGTATCCCACAACATATTCCATAGGGTCCAACGTACCACTATACTTACCAGGCCCTTGGGCAATAAAGCCCCTTTACACTGCCCAATACTAGAGTGTTCGTACAGCGTTCGTACAAATGCTCATTAGCGATAGGCGGCCCTCTTAAAGGTGCCGCTGATTACACAATGAACAAGCAAAATGCTCGTTCATCGGGTAATAGATCATTGGTGCATGTTAATGTTTCTCATCCACTGACGAGCAGGAGATTGTCAGGAAAGAACCCTTCTGTATGGAGACAAGCAACGGCATTAGCGATCACTGCTCCCTATACTGTGGAGGAGATCGCTGCATGTTAATGTGTCTCATCCACTGACGAGCAGGCGATTGTCAGGAAGGAACGATCCTTCCCATCAAGCAGTGTAAAGAGGCCTTTATACATTCTGTGATCCCTCATTGACCTTCTTAGAAGCTGAGACAAACCTACAGATAGATAGCTGGATGAGAGAGAGCTAACGTGAATGTGTCTTCGGTAAATGACCTATTGGTACAATCACGTTTTTATGTTTAAAGGGAACCTGTCACCTCTGGCCCTACAGTAATACATGTATAGGACATCTGCAGATCCCCTCCTATTTCTGTGCTCTGCGGCCACAAACTGGCCATGGAGAGAGAGGACTTCTCCTGGGGTCAATGCATTTCATGGCTGTTTGCAGGCACATAGTGAGGGGATGGCGGTGCGCACTGACATAAGGACTACTGATCCGCAGTCAGAGGCAGCATTACCGTACTTACTAGGGATTGCTGGAGGTGACAGATTCCCTTTAAAGCATTGTTGATTATATTATTTTAAATTTTCCATGTCAATATCTATATTTAAACAAAAACCATAAAATCCTGCAGTTTTTGCACTGAACACTAAGCCTAAGAATGGGCGCCACTTCTTGGTCTGTACAGATCCCTTCCCTGCAGCTATCTGCTCATCCGTCATTCTAATCCTGGCTGTAATGACATTACCTCTGTGTATAGATAAGACAGGATCCACCATTCACAACAGGTGATTGTCAAAGCTCATCTATCCCCTTCCTGTACAATGACCTCTCCCATAGAAGTCAATCAGGTCCCCTCCTGTCTATTGAGCCTCTAGCCCATATGGCCGCTGGAGAGCAATTTTCTTAATGCTTTCTAAATGCTGAGCTCAGGCAAGATGGCCGCCCTCATAATCATGTTCAAGATGGCCGCCCTCATAATTATGTTCAAGATGGCTGCCCTCATAATCATGTTCAAGATGGCTGCCCTCATAGTCATGTTCAGGAAATAGAAGAAATACATCTGCAATGAGAATCATAAAATAAAAAGAGATTAGAAAAAAGGGAGATCTGCTACTATCTGCTGATAACATTTCTGGCGGCACGTCTCCTTTCAATGGACATTAGATAGATAGATAGATATGAGATAGATAGATATGAGATAGATAGATGATAGATAGATAGATATGAGATAGATAGATAATAGATATTAGATAGATAGATAGATAGATAGATGATAGATAGATATGAGATAGATAGATAGATAGATAATAGATATTAGATGGATAGATAGATAGATAGATAGATAGATAGATAGATAGATAGTAGGAATAGATATAAAACGTATGATCGGCAGTGAATGCTGTGTTAATATAAATGCAGTATGCCGTTCTGTGGTTCTCCGCAGTTCCGCAGCCTCCTGTATTTCCCTCCATGTACACATATGGCTTGCAGTGGTATATGCAGGCTGTTTTCTGCTGTATTCGTTTCTTCTTTGCCCGGGCCAGAGGCGCCGCCGTTACTTCTTCTGTTCGCACTTCAGATGGATTGCGATATTCCAGCTTCCTGTGCGCCATCATATATATTGGGACTGGAGCCTTGGGATCGGTGAGCGTCTCCCTCTAATCCTTTCGTGCAGCCAATCACTGGCCTGAGCGGTTTTGTTGGTATGTACGGCACTAGACCTCTGAGGCTAGTGATTGGCTGCATACGTGTATGATTGTATACAGATTGGGGGCGCTGGAGTGCTGAAGGATTAAGCTGGTTAGATTTTATATTCTGGACACCATTTTACTCCAATTAAAGTTTGCTACCTCTGCATTCTCGTATAACAGCCAAACTCCTGTGCCAATCTGATGATGTCATTGCCCCAAATTAGCATACTGTAATACAGGAAACAGAAACAAATGGATATTTCCTCTGATTAAATCGGGGATAATTTGACTTTATTCTGCTGGCTTCTTTGTGGGATACGGAATCATCAAGCTGGAAAATATTACTAAATTCAGTAAACAACAGCTTGATGTCTTTGAATCTGAAAGGCAGCGCAGACAATTCTCAACCTTTCGGCAGTGTGGGAGGATGTTGGCAGGAGGACCCCGGAGTGTAACCTCTCAGGTGCTGCGGGTAGAACACTCTAAAAATAATGTCTTTCCTTCCTCAACTTCATCCAAAACAATTGTTTCTTCTCTGTGGTTGAGATTACAGAAAGAAGAACGGATCCTGCGTCTCTGGAGCTCCCTGCAGAAGCATGGAAGTGTGAAAGAGCCTTGGTGCGGGTTATATATCATACACCAGCCTCAAGATGAAGATACAGGACTTCTATCATAAGAAGTATTACGACATAGCTTAGATAGATAGATAGATAGATAGATAGATAGATAGATAGATAATAGATAGATAGATATTAGATGGATGATAGAAAGATAGATAGATAGATAGATAATAGATAGATAGATAGATATTAGATGGATGATAGAAAGATAGATAGATAGATAGATAGATAGATAGATAGATAGATAGATGGATAGATATGAGATGGAAAGATAGATGGTAAATGGGAGGAGAACAGCTTATTTCCAGAGCCGAGGAGTCAGACAGTTCTGCAGTCTCAGTCCAACCCTCTCCAACATCTACATCAATGAGCTGGCGGTGGCTTCGGAGTCCTTCTCAGGACCAGGTCTCACCCTCCAGACCTTCCTTCTGTTACTATCACCAACCAAGAAAAGTCTCCAAGATAACCTGGAAATTCTGGAGAAATTCAGCGCCACATGGGCATTGCCCATCAATCCAAAGAAAACCAATATCATAGTGTCTAGAAAAAAAAATCAGAAACCAGCCTGGCATCCTCCCTTACTGCTAAACAACTGTCCACTTTGAAATTAGCCAGTCAGGGAGCTTTAAACTTGACGTGAGAAGGCGCCTGCACCATCTCAAAGCTACAGTGCCCATCTGGCTTAAAATCTTTGATAGCATCATCTCCCCCATCCTCCTGTATGGCAGGAAGGTCTGAGGTCCGGATACTTACCCAAAGTGGGACTCTGGGCCAACAGAAATATTCCACCTATAATTCTGCAAACACCTTCTCCAGGTCCATCCGAAGACCTCTAACAGCGCCTGTCGAGCAGAGCTGGGCAGATTCTCACCATACCTTGATGTCCAGAAGAGGACGCAGTCATTCAGAGACCATCTACATAGCATCAAACCCAGCTCCTACCACCACAAAGCGTTGTTGCACTAAGAAGCCCCCCAAAAACTAGGCACCCAGGAACAAGTCAGCTAAACCCACCCTGACCAAGCCACCAACCAATACAGCCTGACAAAGGGGGAAATCCAGAGAACGATACACAAGGACTAAGAGGAGTATATCTGCGTCTGGAGGAACCACATAAGAGCATCATAGAAGCTGACAGTATACCAGAGCCTACAAAAGGAGTACAAACTGCCCCATATCTGGAGAAACTCCCCAACCCCAGAGACTGACAGATCCTGAGCCTCTACAGACTGAGCACCCACGGCCTGCTTATTTATTCTGGGCAGCAGCGATAGAGGTACATGCCTAAGGACAGCAGACTGTGCCAGAAGTGCCACCAGGAGGCCGTGGAGGATGAGGCTTATTCTCTGCTGCGGTGCCCCAAATACTCAGCAGTGAGGGACACTCACTTCAGGAGACTGTCTGATCTCTGCCCAGACTTCACCTCCATGGAGGAGGAAGAGAGACTCTCCATACTGCTGGGGGAAGAGGAGAACAGAGCGGCCATAGCAGTACAATATATTACTGCCTGCCATAGACTGAGAGGAGCCTGATATACCATGGACTCCTATATACCCACCCTGGAGGTGTCCCTATCCTCATCCCCCACCCCTACCCAATTATTTATCACTTGCTTTGGCAATGCCAATATTTATTTAGTCCTGCCAATAATGCTGATTTGAATTTAAATTGAATTAGATAGAGAGATAGATAGATAGATAGATAGATAGATCTGTATTTTCACCATATTTTTGTACCATTGAGCAGTTATAAATGGTCACAGTAAAAAGTAGCACTCTCACAAAAAAATGTATTCTCTGACCTGTTAGGTACATGATTTAAACTGTAGTGAAGGTGATTTTATTACCAGTGACTGTATTTGTAAGTTATCACTTCCCAGCTGTGTCATGCGACCAACACTCTGACCCTCCAAATAAGGCCGAATGCCGTGAACGGTCCGTGGTATCCCGGCCTGGATTCCTGCTGAGAGCAGGAGCGCTGTCACGGCTGTAAGTGAGCAACACACAGTGAATAGCAACTGACCGGACCCAAACTAGGGAGGATAAAGGGTGACCCCTGTCAGACCCTAAAAGCTCTCCCTAAGCTGCTATGCACATGTCCAGATCCATATGGTGGATCGAGACATGCCCGCGTACCTAAGGCTGATGACCACTGAAACCCCTACAATAGTGGAAGGGGCACGGCCACCGGTGCCCTGCTCAGTATATGGACGGAACCGGGGTCGCCTCGGATCCAGTCAGCAAAGAAACAGAAACACACAATGTCTGAACACTTAACTGAAGGAGCTGTGGCTGCAGTGAAAACAGATCCAAAGTCAGCAGACAATATTCGAAGTACTTGCTTCAGCAGAACACAGATCCAGTGAAAAGATATCACACAGGTGAAGATACTCAAGCGAGAGATACAGCTCAAATGAAAAGTATATTCCGCACCTCTACAAAGGAGTAGGGGTGATTTAAAGGCAGCGAAATCAAACACAGGAGAGACAGCTGGGAGGAAGGAAACAGAAAGTAAAGACCTCATCACAGGGGCGAAGAAAAGGGGCAGACGGAACTCCTCCAAGCTCTAGTAGTGACATCATCACAGGGGTGGAGAAACAGAGCTGTGAGAACGTCTCAAAGCCCTGGTAGTGACAAGCGCACGGCGTCATTGGTTGCTATGACGCCATGCGCTTCATGCCGCCGCTACACTACAGTAATACACTCGTATAGATCATACGAGTGTATTACTGTAGTACACGTCGTGTGCTTCTGCTCTCAGCAGGATGCCAGGCCGGGATACCACGGACCATTCACGGCCGTGGAACACGGCCGTGTGCATTTGGCCTAACACAGCCTCTTATATGTGGACAGGAAGTCAGTTTCTCTGTGTATTCCTATGGGCGCCTCAATGTCAGTCTCATAGGAATGAATAGAGAAGTAACTGACTTCCTGTCCTGTTTCATTTGGAGATCAGAGCGTTGGTCATATAGCACAGCTGAGGATCAAAAGGGAGGTTATAACTCACAAATACAGTCACTGGTAAGAAGATTACCTTCACTAAAGAGAATAAAAAGTTTTGTGGGAGTGCTTCTTTACTGTTGATAGACAATGGACAGTATCAGAGTTGGCTGTGGCACCTTGGCTGGTAGGGTCTTATTCAGCACCCTATCCAAAACACCTTTAGCCAGAGCATTTTTATCTAGTTTACTAGGGATCACCAGGACTTGCGATTTACCTGGGTTGTGCCAACACTAGCCCTACATTCAATAAACAGAGCACTCACAATATAACTATCCTGAAAACACACTATGCCACCCCTGATGATCATCCCAACCATCCAACCGTAATATACAAGAGCACTCTCACAATGGTGACGCTTACATGCCTTTTGGTTGTTAACATATTTTTATATTGTCGTTAATGTTTTATGTAAAGTGTCAGTGTTTAGGTCAATTCTTGCAGTTGTCGTCTGCATTACTGCCTGAAAATACATCTCAACGACTCGCAGTTTTTCACACCAAGGTTTTGAGGAACTAAAATCACAGAACGCAAAACAATTGCAGTGTCTAAATATCTCTTTTTTTTTTTGTTACAGCTGACAAAGAAGCCGACGAATATTATACGAGAAGACGCCATCTTCCAGACCTGGCTGCCCGGGGGACGCTTCCCCTCAATGTCATAAAAATGACCCAGGATCAGTTGAACTATAGAGAGAGACCAAGAAGACCTGTACGTGCCATGTCTCAAGACCGAGTCCTGTCTCCAGAAAAGAACATGCCGGGAGAAGAAGGTTATGGAATGCCATATGATCGAATCCTGTCAGATGAGCAGCTTCTATCTGCCGAACGGCTACACTCTCAAGATCCTCTTCTGTCACCAGACAAGGCCATGACCCTCAAAAGGTCTGACTTTCAAGAGAAATCTCTGTCAAGAGCCATTTCCCAAACGGATGTCTTTGTTTCCACGCCTGTATTGGATCGTTACCGGATGACAAAGATGCACTCTCATCCCAGTGCCTCAAATAACTTATATAACACGTTGGGTGTGAACCAAACTGCTGCCAAACGCCAAGCCTTTGCTTCACGGAGGCATAACACAGTCGAACAACTGCATTATAT
Source organism: Bufo gargarizans (assembly GCF_014858855.1). Taxonomy (NCBI): domain Eukaryota; kingdom Metazoa; phylum Chordata; class Amphibia; order Anura; family Bufonidae; genus Bufo; species Bufo gargarizans. Next base: position 33,612 of record NW_025334375.1, read on the forward strand.
TCCTGGACACCACCAACAGTACCGCACAGCTAGCAAAACAGAAGTGACTGTTTGATTTACATGATGTGATTTGTAGATAATCGTTACAGACTGAAGCAGTCCCAGGATACCACACTACAGTGGCCTTGTGGGCCAAGAAGACCTCTGATTTTATGTCACATCGGTCAACCTCACGCCCATTACTCATTCTTGTCTATGTCGTGAGTGATCACACGAAGCAGACGAAACTGGATACAAAACATAGGGGCATTGAGGGAGTTTTCTAAGGGCTTATCTATGCTAACATTCTTGGGTTCATCTATAGGTCCATCAAAAGAGAAGTGTTTGGAAAGTTTCTAGGAAAGAGGTGGTCAACAAAGAGAACATGTATACTGACTGCTGGACAGAGCATTATGGCTGTAAGACATGGCTGATCAACTTACGTATGTAGCATGTAGTCAACACCTCGACGCCTCATATCCTTCATCAGTCCACCCAATATGTTACCAAGGGTCATCTTTAACGGAATATTTATTAGTGCCTATAAATTGTCTGCTCTCTTAATGTAGGAACTAGTGGGGGTGCGTCTCAACAAGCACAAAACTAGAGCCCATCGTCCATTCAATTTTTATCTTTGTAAAAAGACGTGGTAAGTAGATCGGGATGGGATTTCTTGTAGACAATTATTCAGTGATGTCACAAGTCTGTAAAATGCTTAACATGGATATTTTGTAACAAATACTCTCGACCTCACATGCCTTCCATCATAACTGAACATCTATGGAACTCATAGCCGGCCGGTGAAGACATTTTTTTAAATTTCTCGAAAAGTTAGAGATGTAATAACCTCGTGCCATTTTACTTATCACTGACCACTGTTTTAGACCAAGTGGGTATCACATCAGAATGAACCTAGATCTCATTTTTAATACAGAGATTATTGACTTGTGAAGTGGGCATATGTAGATTACTCATGTTGTAAAAAAATAAAAAATACTTGCATCTCCAGATAAATACAAAAAGAGTGAGATTAAACACTCACTAAAAGTGTATTTATTCGGTCACCACCATTTTCCCTCATATATTAGCCGTGTGAACAACCTAAGCTTATGGGAAAGAGGCCATTCTACAGCTCTGTAGATTTTAATAAATAAGTGACCCATCTCTGCATACTTGTGCCATATATTTCTAAAAGTAAGTCTCATTTACAGTTTTTCTATGTTTTTTAAAATAAAAAATATTTAACCGTAGGTATTACAGTAATACCACATGCACACCCCCCAAGCTTGTTAAATTTATACAAATATATATATATATTAAATATGAATATTCAATGTAGTTAAATTTCTCAACAGTCATCTTGCAGTGTCACATGGATAAACATTTTCTAGTGATATGTGGTCTACATTGTTTTATAGACATATACAACATTACATTTTGTAATCAAAACTGTATAAAAAGAGAAAAAATAAAAATAATTCCATCTGTGCTTTGTAATCAAGCGAAAACAGGGAGCGGGAATTCAAGCGACGCCTGCAGGCTTCCGGAGGCATTACAGTCTGTAAAAATACAACTAATTACCGTACATTTTTTTTAAACCAATTTTTTTTTTCTTTGAAAAGTTCAGCAAAATTTTGAATTTACTCAAACTATAGAGCATCCTAAAACACGCTAAAAAAACTAACATATGAAACATACATCAGTTAAGCTCATTAAATCAGTACAAAGTTCAGAATCTGGAAATACCGTTAAAATGTCTGAAGGTATAATTGCACAAGTAAGTGTCTTAGGTAATAACGTTTTGGTTGGTTGAACTTAAAAACTAAAAATTTGGTTTAGCCCTTAGGCTAGTTAGTGAGTTTCCTGTGTTTCACAAATTTAATATTTTTGTATGTGTGCTCTCATCTTTCCAGGCAGGGTTTACATTTTAATGTGATGTGACTAAATTGTAAAAAAAAAATATATAAAATATATATAATAAAAAAAAATTAAATGTTTAATTTATACAAAAATAAACTATATATATATATATATATATATATCATTAAAAGGAATCTGTCACAATACACCTGCATATCAATCCAAATTAATTGCTATATGTGCACTGAGTAATCTGCTCTTTCTGCCATTTTCAATTGGTCCCCAAATTCCCAAGAAATTCCTCTTTTTCTAATATGTAAATTTACTGCTCGGTGCAATGAGTGCATCACCATTGCACTAAAAGCTGCTGAGTGCCAGGGCCATGCAGTGGTAATATAATTATGTCTAGCCCTTTACTATCGCACCTGCACGTTTGCCGTTGCTCGGCACTGACACAGATTATATCACCAAGGAGTGTCGCTTTCGGTGCACTGAGGTGCAACAATGACACCCTCATTGCAACAAGCAGTTAATGTGCATATTGGAGAAAGAAGAACTTCTGTTGAATGCAGGCACCAATCAGGGTGGGCGAAAGGGCGTTTTACTCAGACCAGCGCACATCTAAAAGTTTGTTTGGATTGATATGCAGGTATGTGATGACAGACTCTTTTTAAGGATTTCACCCATTTTTTGTCTTGAACAAAAAGTTAAAAAAAATACAATGTAACATTCAAAAATAAAGACTACAAAAAACTGTAATCTAAAAAAAAAAAAAACATAAAAAAAATTCCCAAAAGTGCTTTATATAAATGCCCAGATGAATTCCCATCAGTAAGGCAACGCATAGAGTTGTTGTTTTTTTGTTGTTTTTTTTTCATTCCATCAAAAACAGCAATAAAATAATTTTCTATTATTTATGTTTTGTTTATGGCTGTAAAATAAAACCACTTTTGAGTTCTAATGAAATCAGGCAATTATAATATTTCTTCACTAAATATATTAAGAAAAATCAGCTGTGACTTCATGTACAATAAATAAACCTTTTAATTCTGCCTTATTTTAGGCTAGTTTTAGGCGAAAACAAAAAACACAAACAAAATTGCCTATAGATTTTTGGAGTTCAATATGCGTTGTCTGTTGCTCTGCTTGTCATATATTACACTGGCATCTTAATTTCATGGTATACTAAACTTCAGACATAAAATGTACATTAGAGGAAGCAAAATGTTTTTGTAAGGTGTGTAATAAATTATGTATGAAATAAAAGTAAAATGTTTTTAACCCTGGAGAGTTTTTCAGCTGGTGAAAGCTGGGGGAATTAAGGCGATGGTAAACTGTTGAGATCGTACTTTGAAATAAAGGATATTTACCCTTTCAAATCTTGATGGCTGATTTGTATCATTGGTATTTTTGTAAAATGTGCTTTATTGGGCGCAATTTTAATTAAATGTATTAATAATTACAATAATTATCCTCAATCTATGAAGCACGTCCTTTGCAGAATGATCCATTGCCTAATATAGGTCAATCTTATAGTTTTTAGCTGAATAAAAATTGGTGGCAGTGGGTCAGGAGGTAGCGACCAGCCTGGGACCAGGAAGCTTCGGAAAGTGGCAGCAAATGAGTAAGATGAGTAATACTGTTTTACACCATTCTGAGCCTTTAAAAAAATTTAATCGGCTAGACAACCCATTTAAAGGAGTTTTCTGAGACTTTTATACTGACTATAGGTCATCAGTATCGGATCTGTGGGGTTCAACTTAGCATGGTCCATGTGACGTCACTTTCATTGGTCACATGGCCTAGCCACAGCTCAGCCCCATGGAAGTGAATACCAAGCACAGCCGCTATACAATTGTACAATATACAGCGCTGTGCTCGGTGAGCTGAGAGAAGGCTATGGCGCTAAAGCTAATCGTGGGGGTTCCGGGTGTCGGACCCCACTGATCAGATACAGAGGACTTTTGTAAAACCCCTATAAGATACAATTTAATGTAAATGTGAATATATTCTCAATAGGCAAAGGGTGTGTCATCCAAAAATATTTCCAATGGTGGGCTCAAGAAAGCCCATTCTGACTCTGGTTGGGCAGAGAAAAATGAGGTGTGAAAAAGAGTTCAAAAGAATAGGGGTAACTTATAATGAGTCCTGCAAAGAGTTCACAGAAGATGTGGTGAGACCTGAGTATGAATAGGGTCTAAAAGCGTAAGGATCAAAATGTGGTGAATTCGATATTAATAAGGTTGCTATTTTCCAATGTACGCTGAATGTCCTGGATTATAATCTTCCAACTACTCCACTGTCATTCTGGTGGGTTTGAGACAATGTTTTGTGTCAACCTCAAAACCAATAAAAAAAGGGTGGTGCTTTCTTGGCCACTATCAGTTCCCATTTGATAGATCTCCAAGGCTCCTATAGCCCTATAGCACTATAGCTGTAGATCCAACCACGATTGAATGGTTTGTACCGCCATTGCGTTCCACCAAAACATTCCCTTATCATTTTTGGGTCATGTATCTGAACCTCACATAGTTCAGTCTAAGTATTATTCTTGTACTGCACAGTTTTCTCAGCCTAATGTGAGAAAATGACAGTCCCTGTAGGGAGGGAAGTCCATCACATTATCCTTCCTTGTCACTTCTACCCAAGAAGACAAATTTAACGTGACAGCGCCGATCTGAAAGTTAATGAGAAAATAAAAAAAAATCTTTAAGAAGGAAAAGCTTTTGAAATTGTGCCCATATGTTCTAGTGGAAAGACACTCGGGACATAAAGCTTCTAGGAAACCGACTCTGCTATCCTGAGGATTCTAATGACCGATATACAAGAAAGTGCATTTAAGAGACTTGTTCTAGGTACCCATACTTATGAAACAAAGACAGCGTAGAGGAGCTCTGCAGAGACACAGATTTCTTATCTCTAATGAGAGAGGAATGGTTCAGGGACACACCAAAAATGGAGCAAGGAATGAAGATTATTTTATACATCCTTGAGATGTTCTACACCTTGATTTGAGTTATCTGTGGTAAATTCAGTGGATTGGACAAGATTTGGAAAGATATAACTGTCACGGATGTAGTAGGGTAGAACACCAAAAGACAACAAGTAGGAAGGGGAAAGACACTAGGCCTCACCGCTAGAGAAGGAATTGGGTCACCACCTATAAAACCCTGCTCCTGGCCCTAACTCCTATCCGTATGGGTACCTCTCGATGGTAGAGATGCCGATACACAGGAACCTAGAAAACCCTGGTGACCCTCGGATGCCCTAAAGGTAATGAAAGGGCAGAGTCAACCCGTTCCTTCCCTGGTGAAGGAACCAGTGTCTCGCTGAGGCCTAGTAAACAACCGGAAAAAAGGGAGAATACAAAACACAACAAACGGAACACTTAACTTGGGTGCAATGTGTTTTGCGCGCGCGTGATAAACGGAATGTGGTACCCAGACCCGAACTTCTTCACTGAAGTTAAGGTTTGGGTTAGGTGTTGTGTAGATTGTATTATTTCCCCTTATAACATGTTTATAAGGGAAAATAAAAGCATTCTGAAAACAGAATGCATAGTACAATAGGGCTTAATTTAACTCACCTTAATCCACTTGTTTGCGCAGCCGGCATCTCTTCTGTCTTCTTCTTTGAGGAATAGGACCTTTGATGACGTCACTGCGCTCATCACATGGTCCGTCACATGATCTTTTACCATGGTGACGGACCATGTGATGAGCGCAGTGACGTCATCAAAGGTCATTTTCCTCCTGCACAGCAAAGAAGAAGACAGAAGAGATGCAAGCTGCGCGAACAAGTGAATTAAGGTGAGTTAAATTATTTTATTTATTTTTTAACCCCTCCAGCCCTATTGTACTATGCATTCTGTATTAAGAATGCTATTATTTTCCCTTATAACCATGTTATAAGGGAAAATAATTATGATCGGTTCCCCATCTCGATCGTCTCCTAGCAACCGTGCGTGAAAATCGCACCGCATCCGCACTTGCGATTTTCACGCAGCCCCATTCACTTCTATGGGGCCTGCTTTGCGTTAAAAACGCAGAATATAGAACATGCTGTGATTTTCACGCAACGCACAAGTGATGCGTGAAAATTACTGCTCGTGTGCAGTAATGAATGGGTCCGGATTCAGTGCGGGTGCAATGCGTTCACGTCACGCATTGCACCCACGCGGAAAACTCGCTCGTGTAAAAGGGGCCTTAGAGACAACTCTGTTGAACGTCCATGAGTGGCCTAACCAGAGTCCTGAACCCAATGGAACATCTCTGGAGAGACCTGAAAATGTCTGTTCCCTGACAGTCCCCACTCAACCTTACAGAGCGTGAGAGGATTTGCAGAGAAGAACAGCCGAAAATTCAAAATAGTAGGTGTAAATCTTGTACATCATCCCCGAGAAGACTGGAGGCGATAATCACTGTCAAAGGAGCTTCAACTAAGGGCTCTTTCACACTTGCGTTGTCCGGATCCGGCGTGTACTCCACTTGCCGGAATTACACGCTGGATCCGGAAAAACGCAAGTGTACTGAAAGCATTTGAAGACGGATCCGTCTTCAAAATGCGTTTAGTGTTACTATGGCAGCCAGGACGCTATTAAAGTCCTGGTTGCCATAGTAGTAGTGGGGAGCGGGGGAGCGGTATACTTACAGTCCGTGCGGCTCCCGGGGCGCTCCAGAGTGACGTCAGAGCGCCCCATGCGCATGGATGACGTGCCATGCGATCACGTCATCCATGCGCGTAGGGCGCCCTGACGTCACTCTGGAGCGCCCCGGGAGCCGCACGGACGGTAAGTATACTGCTCCCCCGCTCCCCGCTACACTTTACCATGGCTGCCAGGACTTTCCCGGCTTCCATGGTAACCATTCAGAAAAAGCTAAACGTCGGATCCGGCAATGAGCCGAAACGACGTTTAGCTTAAGGCCGGATCCGGATTAATGCCTTTCAATGGGCATTAATTCCGGATCCGGCCTTGCGGCAAATCTTCAGGATTTTTGGCCGGAGCAAAAAGCGCAGCGTGCTGCGGTATTTTCTCCGGCCAAAAAACTTTCTGGTCCGGAACTGAAGATATCCTGATGCATCCTGAACGGATTTCTCTCCATTCCGAATGCATTAGGATAATCCTGATCAGGATTCTTCCGGCATAGAGCCCCGACGACGGAACTCTATGCCGGAAGAATAGAACGCAGGTGTGAAAGAGCCCTAAGTCCTAAGTTGTTAAATTTGTTATAATCTGTACATAGGAAGCAGTATTATAGTAGTTATATTCTTGTACATAGGAGCAGTATTATAGTAGTTATATTCTTGTACATAGGAGCAGTATTATAGTAGTTATATTCTTGTACATAGGAGACAGTATTATAGTAGTTATAGTCTTGTACATAGGAGCAGTATTATAGTAATTATATTCTTGTACATAGGAGCAGTATTATAGTAGTTAAATTCCTGTACATAGGAGCAGTATTATAGTAGTTATATTCTTGTACATAGGAGGCACTATTATAGTAGTTATATTCTTGTACATAGGAGGCACTATTATAGTAGTTATATTCTTGTACATAGGGAGCAGTATTATAGTAGTTATATTCTTGTACATAGGAGCAGTATTATAGCAGTTATATTCTTGTACATAGGAGGCAGTATTATAGTAGTTATATTCCTGTACATAGAAGGCAGTATTATAGTAGTTATATTCTTGTACATAGGAGGCAGTATTATAGTAGTTATATTTTTGTACATAGGAGCAGTATTATAGTAGTTATATTCTTGTACATAGGAGCAGTATTATAGTAGTTATATTCTTGTACATAGGAGCAGTATTATAGTAGTTATAGTCTTGTACATATGAGCAGTATTATAGTAGTTATATTCTTGTACATAGGAGCAGAATTATAGTAGTTATATTCTTGTACATAGGAGGCAGTATTATAGTAGTTATATTCTTGTACATTGGAGGCAGTATTATAGTAGTTATATTCTTGTACATAGGAGGCAGTATTATAGTAGTTATATTCTTGTACATAGGATCAGTATTATAGTAGTTATATTCTTGTACATAGGAGGCAGTATTATAGTAGTTATATTCTTGTACATAGGAGCAGTATTATAGTAGTTATATTCTTGTACATAGGAGCAGTATTATAGTAGTTATATTCTTGTACATAGGAACAGTATTATAGCAGTTATATTTTTGTACATAGGAGGCAGTAATATAGTAGTTATATTCTTGTACAATAAGGAGCAGTATTATAGTAGTTATATTCTTGTACATAGGAGCAGTATTATAGTAGTTATATTCTTGTACATAGGAGCAGTATTATAGTAGTTATATTCTTGTACATAGGAGCACTATTATAGTAGTTATATTCTTGTACATAGGGAGCAGTATTATAGTAGTTATATTCTTGTACATAGGAGCAGTATTATAGTAGTTATATTCTTGTACATAGGAGGCAGTATTATAGTAGTTATATTTTTGTACATAGGAGCAGTATTATAGTAGTTATATTCTTGTACATAGGAGCAGTATTATAGTAGTTATATTCTTGTACATAGGAGCAGTATTATAGTAGTTATAGTCTTGTACATATGAGCAGTATTATAGTAGTTATATTCTTGTACATAGGAGCAGTATTATAGTAGTTATATTCTTGTACATAGGAGGCAGTATTATAGTAGTTATAGTCTTGTACATATGAGCAGTATTATAGTAGTTATATTCTTGTACATAGGAGCAGTATTATAGTAGTTATATTCTTGTACATAGGAGGCAGTATTATAGTAGTTATATTCTTGTACATAGGAGGCAGTATTATAGTAGTTATATTCTTAACCATATTTCTTTTTATTGAAAGAAAGCAAAAAATCCGGGTCAAGTCCCACATATGACATTACAATGATGACAACAAGTAGCCATGTGGACATCAAGCATACATATCATGTATAGACAATACAAGCAATCCTGCTTCAATCAATAAGACATAATAAAGAAAAGATAAAAAAGGAAAAAGGAGGGAGTAACAGTAAGGAAGGGGGGGAGGGAAGGGAGGAGGGGGGGGGGAACGAGGAAGTGAAATAACTTCTGCTCTATCATAGAAATTCCTATGGGCTTTCCATGGGGACCACAGTTTTAAGAAGCGAACCCGTGAGTTGGTCTCCCAATGTGCAAGCTCCTCAAAGCGATAAATCTGGTCCACCTTGTCAGTCCACATAAGGAGAGTCGGTGGGGAATCACTCTTCCATAGAAGGGGGACAAGTAACTTAGCCGCTGTAAGCAGCATCGTAGGTAGATCATGTTTGGAAGGAGTAAAAGAGCTGTTAGGGCACCATAATAGCACTAGCTTAGCATCTATTAATATCTTAGTGTTACATATTTGATTAACCAATGCCTCAATTGATTTCCAAAATGGTTGAATCTTGTGACAAAGCCACCAAATATGCGACAAAGACCCAGTACCTGTACCACACCTCCAGCATATTTCAGGGACCTGCGGGTTTAGTTTATGCAAAAACTCAGGGGTCTTGTACCACCTACTCAGAAGTTTGAAGGAATTTTCCTGGATCCTAACACATCGACTAAAGCCGTGTGAATGAGCCAGGATGAATGCCCCTTCCGGCTCCGTAAGTGACAGAGAGAGCTCCCGTTCCCAGGAGATCATATAGTTTAGCTCCGGGGGTAATGAGGAAAGTATTTCCTTATACATTTGCGATAAAGGCCTAGGGGGAGGCTTGATAGCTAATACCTTCTTTTCAAGCCAGGAGGGGGAGCTATTGCCTGTAAAAGAACCCATACACTTTCTGGCGACCCTCTTAAAATTAGCTAAGTGGAAAAAGGGTGCAGCTCTGACCTCGGGAAGATCCACCAATGAATCCCAGTTCAAACTGCCATCCGGGAGAAGGACATCTCGCAGAGGAATGCCAGCGAGTTTAGACCAAATCCCGGAGGGGTTTAACACAGCAGGATGAATATGGCTTTGTAGTAAGTTAAGTGGCATACCAGGATTAGGGAAATTAAATATGTGAGACTGAACCATTTTAGACCATTCAACCAGCATACCTTTCCAAACCAGAGAGGAGTAGTAGTGATTGGCTGAAACAGGTCTAATCCCCCATAGAGTAAGTAGCTCTTGGTTCGTTGACAGTGCATTCTCAAGACGGGAGCAGAGGGAGGTAGATTGGCGAGACATAATGGCTACACATCTACAGAGCTGTACGGCAGTATAATATAACTTCACATCTGGCATCCCAAAACCTCCAAACCGCCTATCTCTTGTGAGAACAGAATAAGCTATACGCGGAGATTTCCCGTTCCACAGGAAGCGAGTGAATACTCTCCGTATTTCAGTAAAATATGAATTTGGCAGCCAAATAGGGAGTGCTTGCAGCAAGTACAGAAATTTGGGAAGAATAAAGGTCTTAATGTAGTTCTTTCTCCCTATCCAGGATACAAATGGTAGTTTCAAATTTTGTAAATGCGTTCGCACAGATGTCAGAAGCGGCGTATAGTTAAGGGAAGCCAAATCTTGGACATTGGACGATATATGGGTCCCTAAATACGTAATATCTCTGGCGGCCCAAGTAAATGGAGTCACACGTTTAAGAGCCTTAATCGCCGCCTGCGAGCAAGAGATGTTAAGTGCCATGGATTTCCCATAGTTAATTTTAAAATTGGATATAAATCCAAAGCCCTCAAAGATATTCAGTAATTTGGGCAAGGCCTCTTTAGGGTTGGAGGTCATGACCAAAAGGTCATCCGCGAAAGCTGCAGTAACGTGTGTAGGAACCGATCTGGAGGCCTTTAATATCAGGGTCTCCTCTTATTTTACACAAAAGGGTCTCCATCACTAAAACGAATAGTGCAGGAGAAAGGGGGCACCCCTGCCTCGTCCCGTTCGTGATGCGAAATGGTGGCGACAATGAGCCGTTTACTTTGACCCTGGCAGAGGGGGACGAATATAGAGTATAGATGGCTGCAATGAACTGGTCTGGAAGACCAAACTTCGACAGGGCCCGCGACATAAACTGCCAACTGACCCTGTCGAAGGCCTTTTCCGCGTCGGTACTGACCAGCACCAAGGGCTTAGAGGATCTTTTGGCCCAATTCACAAGATGGAGAAGCCGTACTGTATTTTCCGACCCCTGTCTGCCATGAACAAAGCCAACTTGTTCCTCATGAACAATGTCAGGCAGAACCTCCTGTAGCCTGGTGGCCAAGATCTTCGCCCACCACTTCACATCAGTATTAAGCAAGGAGATCGGCCTATAATTACTGCAGCAAGTCGGGTCCTTATTCTCCTTATGAAGAACAGTAATGTGCGCCAATAAGGAGTGAGGAGCTAGGGAGCCTCCAGTAAGAAGGTGATTGCACAAATTCCTAAAACGAGGAATTAAGACCTCTCTAAAGGTCTTATAATAAGTGACGGAAAAGCCGTCCGGACCCGGACTTTTGCCCGAGGGGATGGACATGAGCACCTTATGAATCTCAGAGTCAGTAACGGGTCTAGTCAGCTGGGACGCTTTGGTTGAAGAAACAGAGGGAAGATCCAAAGATTGCAAAAACTGATCTGTAGCCTCTGAAAGATCACCAGTAGTAGCACCTTCTGGGGAAGGTAAATTATATAAAGCTTCATAAAAGGCGCAAAATGCCTTGGCAATATCTGGCGTGGATTTGTGCACTTTGCCTTTGGGGTCCTTAATAGAGGATACAAAGGAGTCAGAGAACTGCTTCTTGGCAATCGCCGACATCAGTCTGTTTCCTCTATCCCCATGCGCATAGGCTTTAAATCTGGAGCGGAGGACCAGCTTAGCAGAAGTAACATTTAATAGGTTTCTCAAACGTACCCTAGCCTCAGTAAGATCTGCCATACAACGCCTGGCCTGTGACTCCTTGTGAGAGGATTCCAGGTGAGCAATTTCCGCTAGTAAAGCATCTAGTGCCTGTGTCCTCTGTTTCTTCACATGAGCCCCCAGTGCGATAAGTTCCCCCCTTATTACTACCTTATGGGATTCCCAAAGTATGGATGGAGAGGGAGGGGAGTCTGGTGTGTCATTAAACTCAAAAAATTCAGAAAGCGACTTCTTGAGTCTGCAAGCGTGGTTAGGATCCAGAATCAAGGTATCATTGAGACGCCATAAGCGGTCTTTCCTTTGTGGTTCAGACAGGGAGAAGGTAATAATAACAGGAGCGTGGTCAGACAGTGTGATACTGCCAATCTGGGCCCCAGAGACACTACGTATATGCGAGTCGGACAAGAACAAATAATCTAATCTATGGAAGGACGACTTGGCGTGCGAATAAAATGTATAATCTCTGCCACTGGGATTCAGAGTACGCCACACATCCCTGACCTTCAGCTTTCTCAGGGAAGCCTTAAGCCTCTTCAAGAGCCTATAGGACACAGACGGTCTGCCCACCGAGGTGTCTACTGCCGGTTCCAGGGCAACATTGAAGTCGCCCCCCAAAACTAACAATCCTTCAGAGAAAGATGCCAATAAATCAAGGGTCTGAACGAGCCATGGTACTTGGCCTCTGTTAGGGGCATACAAATTGGCAAATGTAACTGGCGAGTCACTTAGAACACCTTTCACAAAAATGTACCGTCCCTCCGGATCCGCAGAAGTAGCGGTGTGCTTGAACGGTAGATTCTTGTGAATAGCCACGCTAACTCCTCTACTGGCCGAGTCGTGAGAACTGTGAAACCACTGGGCAAATTTCTTGGGAGGGAGGTTGGGGATTCTACCAGTTCTAAAATGTGTCTCCTGCAGAAAAGCCACTGAGACTTTATCCCTCAGGAGGAGAGAGATGATTTGAGACCTTTTGCATGGCTCGTTCAGCCCATGAACATTTAGGGAGGCGACTACAATTGAAGACATATCAATATACGTTCATGAGTGAAATAGCACCAGATACCCAGGAAAGCAGTAAAGAGCACATAGTATGTATGAGCAGAGTGAGGAATATGAGGAAAAAGGGGGAAAGGTAAAAATAAACATAAAATAAGAGATATAACAACCAACATGTTAAGCTGGTAGAAAACCAGCACAAAAAGAATGAGTGCTTCACCTATCACCATCCAAGACAGGGTTGGATTGGCGAGGGGGCAGGTAAAGCACCTCTAGGTCTACTACCAAAAAGGAGACCAAAAACAGAAAAAACTTCCAGCACCGGAAACGATCCGGTCATTCCCCTGCAATTGGGGAGCGAAAAAGAAATTGCCTACTGGGAGGCAGAGTCCCAGAACAACAGAAAAATGTCCCGGTAATACTTGACTTCTTGTAAAGAACACTAGGCCAAAAAACATTAAACAGTGCAAAAAGCCAGGCGATCAGATAAAGGCCATTACCCTCCATGTAAACAATAGGCTATTCAGCCGAGAGACAGTTATCTCTAATGAAGAAAAAGAGGGTAAGGCATATTATTATCAGCCCCTGCAATCAGGCAAAAACAACCAACATCACCTTGGTTCGGGCTCAAGTGAGGGCCCTGTCCATCTTGTTGCGTCCCAAGCGATCTGGCTTGCTTGCGGATGCCGTCTGCCAAGAAGACACACGAGGCGGGATAGGCAGGGGTCCATCTTGGTCAGCTGGAAGCCACGAGGGGATCTCCACAGGAGGGACATCCAAAGACCTCCAGACGGCCTCGAGGTCAGCCGGTGAGCGCACTGTAAGCAGCTTTCCGTTCCTGGAGACCGCCAGCCCAAAGGGATATAGCCATCTAAACGGGGTCGATGATTTCCTGAGGGCCTCCAGTAAAGGTTTAAATAAGCGCCGCTTGGCCAGGGTGGATGGCGCCAGATCCTGGAACATCTGGATCGGTGTGTTATCATATTCTAACACCTCCATTTCTCGCTGCTTCTTCAGAAGTGCCGCGGTGTCTACATAACTCAGTAGGCCGCAAATCACATCCCGCGGCGGCTCTTGAGGTTTAGGCCTGGGGCGCAATGCCCTGTGTATGCGCTCCACTACTATTCCCTCCGCTCTCTCTGGTGTAAGCATGTTGGAGAATAACTCACGCGCCACTGTCGGCAAGGCCTCTGCCGCAATGGATTCAGGAAGGCCGCGGATGCGGATGTTGCGCCGGCGACTTCGATTCTCCTGATCTTCCAGCTTTAAGAAGGCGTCATTTAGTAAGGATCTGTGAGACGCTAGTACGTCTGATGCTTTGCTTTCATAGGTCATAATGTCCTCCTGCGCACTTTCTAGCGTAATCACCCTCTGGCCTAGATGTTTTAGATCGTCCTTGATGTCGGCCAGGTCTTGCCTAAGAGGCGTGAGGGCCGATTCAAGCACTCGACGAAGGGTCCGCTCTGAGAGAGGGGGGTCTCTGGGCCTCCTATCCGATACATCGGAGCCACTGCCCGCATCCGAGATTTCTCCCGCGTCGGAGTCATTAGCCATAGACGCCGCCATATTGGCGCCTTTCTGCACGGCAGCTCTCGGAGTTTTTCTGAGGAATTTCTCCATCTCCGGTTGTTTTAAGTGTCGTGGGGTCGACTCTGTGCTTCCTCCGGTCTTGTCTTTACCAGGTTTCCCCATAATATAGCAAAATATCAGCTTAAATAGGGCGAATGAGCCGGAATGCTGGAGGAGCTCAAGCTCGTGCGGCCATTCAGCAGCGTGGCTAGGCTCCGCCCCCCCTATAGTAGTTATATTCTTGTACATAGGAGCAGTATTATAGTAGTTATATTCTTGTACATAGGAGCAGTATTATAGTAGTTATATTCTTGTACATAGGAACAGTATTATAGCAGTTATATTTTTGTACATAGGAGGCAGTAATATAGTAGTTATATTCTTGTACATAGGAGGCAGTATTATAGTAGTTATATTCTTGTACATAGGAGCAGTATTATAGTAGTTATATTCTTGTACATAGGAGCAGTATTATAGTAGTTATATTCTTGTACATAGGAGCACTATTATAGTAGTTATATTCTTGTACATAGGGAGCAGTATTATAGTAGTTATATTCTTGTACATAGGAGCAGTATTATAGCAGTTATATTCTTGTACATAGGAGGCAGTATTATAGTAGTTATATTCTTGTACATAGAAGGCAGTATTATAGTAGTTATATTCTTGTACATAGGAGGCAGTATTATAGTAGTTATATTTTTGTACATAGGAGCAGTATTATAGTAGTTATATTCTTGTACATAGGAGCAGTATTATAGTAGTTATATTCTTGTACATAGGAGCAGTATTATAGTAGTTATAGTCTTGTACATATGAGCAGTATTATAGTAGTTATATTCTTGTACATAGGAGCAGTATTATAGTAGTTATATTCTTGTACATAGGAGGCAGTATTATAGTAGTTATATTCTTGTACATAGGAGGCAGTATTATAGTAGTTATATTCTTGTACATAGGAGCAGTATTATAGTAGTTATATTCTTGTACATAGGAGCAGTATTATAGTAGTTATATTCTTGTACATAGGAGGCAGTATTATAGTAGTTATATTCTTGTACATAGGAGCAGTATTATAGTAGTTATATTCTTGTACATAGGAGCAGTATTATAGTAGTTATATTCTTGTACATAGGAACAGTATTATAGCAGTTATATTTTTGTACATAGGAGGCAGTAATATAGTAGTTATATTCTTGTACATAAGAGCAGTATTATAGTAGTTATATTCTTGTACATAGGAGCAGTATTATAGTAGTTATATTCTTGTACATAGGAGCACTATTATAGTAGTTATATTCTTGTACATAGGAGGCAGTATTATAGTAGTTATATTCCTGTACATAGGAGCAGTATTATAGTAGTTATATTCTTGTACATAAGAGCAGTATTATAGTAGATATATTCTTGTACATAGGAGCAGTATTGCACTAGTTATATTCTTGTACATAGGAGGCAGTATTATAGTAGTTATATTCTTGTACATAGGAGGCAGTATTATAGCAGTTATATTCTTGTACATAGGAGGCAGTATTATAGTAGTTATATTCTTGTACATAGGAGCAGTATTATAGTAGTTATATTCTTGTACATCAGAGGCGGTATTATAGTAGTTATATTCTTGTACATAGGAGGCAGTATTATAGTAGTTATATTCCTGTACATAGGAGCAGTATTATAGCAGTTATATTCTTGTACATAGGAGGTGGTATTATAGTAGTTATATTCTTGTACATAGGAGGCAGTATTATAGTAGTTATATTCCTGTACATAGCAGCAGTATTATAGCAGTTATATTCCTGTACATAGGAGCAGTATTATAGTAGTTATATTCTTGTACATAGGAGCAGTATTATAGTAGTTATATTCTTGTATATAGGAGCAGTATTATAGTAGATATATTCTTGTACATAGGAGTAGTATTATAGCAGTTATATTCTTGTACATAGGAGGCAGTATTATAGTAGTTATATTCTTGTACATAGGAGCAGTATTATAGTAGTTATATTCTTGTACATAGGAGGCAGTATTATAGTAGTTATATTATTGTACATGGGAGCAGTATTATAGTAGTTATATTCTTGTACATAGGAGCAGTATTATAGTAGTTATATTCTTGTACATAGGAGGTGGTATTATAGTAGTTATATTCTTGTACATAGGAGCAGTATTATAGTAGTTATATTCTTGTACATAGGAGGCAGTATTATGGTAGTTTTATTTTTGTATTTAGGAGCAGTATTATAATTTATAATAGTGCAATATAGTTTTACTCATCCACCACTAATGTCAATATAATTTCTGACCATGAATGTCTTTGTATGGATGCTAGGAGGGCTGATGTGCTGCAAACAGTGCACACTGCACACCACTCTTGTCGGTAGGCATGTACAATTGATCCGAGTCTCTGAGAGAGATAGCATGGAGATTTTTCCGGCTCCTGAGCTCGCACTTCTGCTTGAGATCTAATTTTATCTTGATGAAATAATTTGTCTCGTCACACTTCACCTCGTAAGGTGCCGTAATCAAACACTGATTAGTCCATTTGCGTAGATGATGTGTCACTGCTTGGGCCTCTGATCAAAGCCATGAGATTGGTTTCATGCACCACAGAAGGTTATCTGACACTGGAGGGGAGATTTATCAAACTGGTGTCAAGGAAAACTGTCTTAGTTGCCCATAGCAACCAATCAGATTCCCTCTTTCATAAAAAAAAAAAATAATGCGAGGTGTTATCTGATTGGTTGTTATGGGCAACTAAGCCATTTTTCCTTTACACTCAGTATGGTCGATACAGAGTCCGATATTCTGATATTCTGATAGAGTCTTAAAGGGAAACTCCAGTCAATAATGATATTAAGGTATCCTGATTTGTGAAAATGTTTTGTAGGAAAACTTTGGGGATCATTACGAACATTTTCAAGTCAGTTTTTGGTATAAAAATGTCACATGACAACCAGCTGAGTGTGAGGAGTCATGCAGAGCCGTGTATATAAGGTGCATTGTGCAGAGCTGTGTATATAAGGTGCATTGTGCAGAGCCGTGTATATAAAGTGCATTGTGCAGAGCCGTGTATATAAGGTGCATTGTGCAGAGCCGTGTATATAAGGTGCATTGTGCAGAGCCGTGTATATAAGGTGCATTGTGCAGAGCCGTGTATATAAGGTGCATTGTGCAGAGCTGAGTATGTAAGGTGCATTGTGCAGAGCCATGTATATAAAGTGCATTGTGCAGAGCTGTGTATGTAAGGTGCATTGTGCAGAGCTGTGTATATAAGGTGCATTGTGCAGAGCTGTGTATGTAAGGTGCATTGTGCAGAGCCGTGTATATAAGGTGCATTGTGCAGAGCCATGTATATAAAGTGCATTGTGCAGAGCTGTGTATGTAAGGTGCATTGTGCAGAGCTGTGTATATAAGGTGCATTGTGCAGAGCTGTGTATATAAGGTGCATTGTGCAGAGCTGTGTATGTAAGGTGCATTGTGAAGAGCTGAGTATATAAGATGCATTGTGCAGAGCTGTGTATATAAGTGCATTGTGCAGAGACGTGTATATAAGGTGCATTGTGCAGAGCCGTGTATAAGGTGCATTGTGCAGAGCCGTGTATATAAGGTGCATTGTGCAGAGCCGTGTATATAAGGTGCATTGTGCAGAGCCGTGTATATAAGGTGCATTGTGCAGAGCCGTGTATAAAGTGCATTGTGCAGAGCCGTGTATATAAAGTGCATTGTGCAGAAACGTGTATATAAGGTGCATTGTGCAGAGCCGTGTATATAAGGTGCATTGTGCAGAGCCGTGTATATAAGGTGCATTGTGCAGAGCAATGTATATAAGGTGCATTGTGCAGAGCCGTGTATATAAGGTGCATTGTGCAGAGCCGTGTATATAAAGTGCATTGTGCAGAGACGTGTATGTAAGGTGCATTGTGCAGAGCCGTGTATGTAAGGTGCATTGTGCAGAGCCGTGTATATAAGGTGCATTGTGCAGAGCTGTGTATATAAGGTGCATTGTGCAGAGCCGTGTATATAAAGTGCATTGTGCAGAGCCGTGTATATAAGGTGCATTGTGCAGAGCCGTGTATATAAGGTGCATTGTGCAGAGCCGTGTATATAAGGTGCATTGTGCAGAGCCGTGTATATAAGGTGCATTGTGCAGAGCTGAGTATGTAAGGTGCATTGTGCAGAGCTGTGTATATAAGGTGCATTGTGCAGAGCTGTGTATGTAAGGTGCATTGTGAAGAGATGAGTGTAAGGTGCATTGTGAAGAGCTGTGTATATAAGGTGCATTGTGCAGAGCTGTGTATATAAGGTGCATTGTGCAGAGACGTGTATATAAAGTGCATTGTGCAGAGACTGTATATAAGATGCATTGTGCAGAGCTGTGTATATAAGGTGCATTGTGCAGAGACGTGTATATAAGGTGCATTGTGCAGAGAGTGTGTATATAAGGTGCATTGTGCAGAAGTGGTGTATATAAGGTGCATTGTGCAGAGCCGTGTATATAAGGTGCATTGTGCAGAGCCGTGTATAAGTGCATTGTGCAGAGCCGTGTATAAAGTGCATTGTGCAGAGCCGTGTGTAAGGTGCATTGTGCAGAGCCGTGTATATAAGGTGCATTGTGCAGAGCCGTGTATATAAGGTGCATTGTGCAGAGCGTGTATATAAGGTGCATTGTGCAGAGCGTATATAAGGTGCATTGTGCAGAGCCGTGTATATAAGTGCATTGTGCAGAGCGTGTATGTAAGGTGCATTGTGCAGAGCCGTGTATAAGGTGCATTGTGCAGAGCCGTGTATATAAGGTGCATTGTGCAGAGCCGTGTATATAAGTGCATTGTGCAGAGCCGTGTATATAGTGCATTGTGCAGAGACGTGTATGTAAGGTGCATTGTGCAGAGCCGTGTATATAAGGTGCATTGTGCAGAGCCGTGTATATAAGTGCATTGTGCAGAGCCGTGTATGTAAGGTGCATTGTGCAGACGTGTAAGTGCATTGTGCAGACGTGTATAAGGTGCATTGTGCAGAGCCGTGTATATAAAAGCATTGTTGCAGCCGTGTAT